>NC_054082.1:16441383-16475366 GCF_017562075.2 Anopheles merus
TTTAGTTTATTAGAACACAGCCCGTGATTCAAAATGGAAATTTTCCTTCGAGAACTTGAAGCGTTCGCCAAGAAGGGAAAACTAAACTATCAGTTTTCTTTCGTCGATTCTTCTTCCACCTAGCGGTCAAAACGGGCTTATAACTTGACCTGATACCTTTACGGTCCTTGCACGCGGTGTAAAATGGGCTTAGCCCTGGGGGCAAAATGGGCTAGGGTAAACAAACTGTGAAACGTCAAAACAATGGGGCAATATGGGCCACAACACAACTGCGTTAGGTAATGGTCTATGCTTTGCGGCACGATTCGGTGAAAGGTATTTTCGTTCTATCTTTTGTTTTGCTGGTCAGAAAAGCCCTTAAAATTCATCCAACCATATGTTATCAAAATTAAACAGTTTTAACACGTTTAAATCTACAAAATCGAATATTTTGAAGCGTGCCGGTTATCATTATTGAGGCGACAAATACACACCCATAGCCTCACCAAGCGCCGTATGTTAAAAGCATCTGCCCATTTTGCCCCACGTGAAGCATTTTTGTATTTTTTGTTATAATAGTAAAAATACGTATTCAATCGCCTTGCTTTCTTGAGACAAATTGTATAGAAATATCGTATCTTAAAAACATACAACGCATCCCTGTACCACTGGCTTAAGCTTATTTTCGAAGTGGCAAAACTACATCAATATGCTACGAAATCTTATTTTGTATTTTTCTTGGTTATTTGTAATGTAAGAGTTTATGAAAACTTATATGGTGTTCGTAAACATTCTAATGAGTACATTTTGAGCATTGGAAAGTCTCTTTGTAGTGAAATAATGCTTAAATAAAGGGTGCCCATTTTGCCCCAAATACCCATTTTGCCCCGCTTTTTTCCTACTTGGCATACTGCTATGTTTGTATATAGACATACTGCTACTGCATACTCTGATTCTTCGACATGGAAGAGGATACATGTTAGATCTTGCTACTAGCATTAGTAATATGTATCGGTAGCATGTCCAAAGCATGACACGGCTCAACTTAGTCCCCGGATGGAAGTAAAAAGCCCTGCAAAAAGTATTCTTCAGATTCCTCTAAAATTTGCCAATCATTTCGCAGCTTCTCTCAAGTTCAAACTGTCATTCTAATTCTTAATCTCGTCCCTCTGCTATGCACTCCCACTTTCAGCCCAATAACAACCTCAATGATCAAAAAAGAAAAACACACAATCACAAGCTGCTTTCATTTACTTCGTTACGAAACATTCAAGAGCACAGGGGCACCAGGGAGGCAGATTTTTCCCAAGGGCCAAACTTTATCATCTAGCGATTTGCTCGGGGCTGCTCGATCCCGCGCCGCGTGTGTAAATTGTGTCTGGATTGAGATCGACGGCATCACTGCGCATTGCGCCGCAGCGGGTGTTCTAGCGGGCGTTGCGAGATGAAATTACCCATATCGCTGGAACTGGTAGCAAAGCGGGCGGAAATTACCAAATCACCGGGAGGAGCGGCGAACGGGCGAGGTTTATTGTACTTTGTGATAAGATTTTGGTTCTTGGCGGGAAAATTTTCGACAGCCGGCAGGAATTTAAGTGTGGAGTGACGCTCGTCTCTAAACTAACGCCAAAGCTTAATGACACCTAGAGAGGGAAGCGACGGGCGGTCCTACTAAGGTCGTTTACATTATCCCGGCTCTGTGAATGAACAAGCCTGGAGGGTGAACGTAAGATATGCTACATTACAACTTGCTCTATCTAAATATTGCTTTAACATCACAGGATAAGTGGGAGATAATTTGAATTACCCGTTGCCCGCTACATTGCCATGTTTTTTTATGCTGAATCTTTGGCCGCAATGCCTCAACACCTTCAACACGGCTCTAGTGTGTAAAGCATCTTTCGCTAACAGCATGTCATCCAATCGGAATATTAACACTTGTTTGAATGGTAATAATTTAAGCTACAAACTTAGCCTTCCATCCACACTTCGACTCCACACTTTCCACACTTAGTTAGCAGCAACTTTGCCCCAACAAACATTGCTTTGTTCGGACATTTCGGACGGATCAACTTTCGATACAGTTTTGCATACATTGCCGCCGCCTCTTGCGGCGTCCCTCCTTCCTTCCTTACAAGACGCCTTGCATATCCACACGGGAAGGAAAGTTGCCACAAGCTAGCACTCCTTGTGACCGCTCCCGCGCATTCCGCCTTTCGGATACTGAAATATGTTAATTCTCCGGGCCGGTATTCGCTTACAGCGCACGGATGGAAATGATCAGTCAATCTGCATACCGGCCATGCCGTCGCTATTGTCGCTTTGTTCTGGTTCGCGCTGAAGCAAATCAACTGGTGGAATTGAAAGCATCAGTTCAATCGTGAAATGAAATTCGACACGGTTCGGTAAGCGCACGCGAATGGGAACGCACTGGATTGACGAGCCGTGAAATGACGCGCCGTCAATGCAAAAGTCTAGCGGAGGTCGCGTTTAGAGAACGCGAAAGGATAGCTTGAGGAGGCGTATCATTTTCGATGCCATTGCGGACACCCTGGGAGGGGATATGTCATCCCCAAAATGATGAAGACAGTCGAAGATGCACCTACCTAATAATCGACTAATACACTTCTGCTCGACTTCACGTCCGCCACGCGCATTAGTAATTACAATCGGATTTTCCAATCACACTGCACTTGCTCGCTAACAAGCGCCGCAGTGCATTAGACAAATCAATCAGACAACCGCACGACTGCAGACATCATCAAATGTGACTTCCTTGGGTGGTGGCTTCCGTCCCTCGACCTTGTCGAGATTCTTTGCACGCGCCCATCGCCCGTAATGATCTCGCGCCATGCTCGTGCAAAAACATCTTCAGCTGATAATAGTGATTACTTAATCGATATTTATAGCATTCTCATCACAAACCACACAGCCGGTACAACCAGTCGCTTCGCTCTATCTCTCATTCTTCGTCTCCCATCACACATTCAGCGCTGCACACTCCACGGTATTCCTGCCCATCTCCGCACAACTTGATACGGAACGGCAGTGAAAGGTTTGTTTTTTAGCCCCAGCATATCGACACCAAATCGCTTTTTTCGCTTTTTCTTCCGACGCAAGCCACTACCAGCAAAGAAGGTTCTCTTTTTTTGTTGCGCTTGCCCCCATGACCACTTCCAGCTGCACGGTCTGAGTGCGCGTTCGTGTAGTGTTCGCACGAGTAAACTTTCTTTAGTGGTTTTGAGAGTTTACTTGCGTGTGGGATTTTTTTTTTTTGTTATGTCCATTTTTTCCATCCCCCTTTCTTTTCATCGTTGCCATCGTTTTCGTCGACCCACAGCATAAGAAACTACAACACCAAGTCGCTGCCGCTTCCCTTTTCCTTGTGCACTTAGAATGAAATGGTGGATTTTACGCTCCCATATAGCTGGCCCATGCTCGCAAAACACTGCAGTAGTAAATGTAGGAAAAAGTGTGTTCTCCACTGCCCTTTCTGTAACGGGGAACGCAAAACAAAAAACACGACCCAGCAAAGCGTCCTTGTCGCGCTAGAAGTGAACTGAACTTCACGAACCCTACCCACCTTAGCCCGCAACACTACCACCACCACCACCACCACCATCATGATGTTCGGGTTGAAAGGCAAAGTCTGTCTTTCGAAACATGTGTTCCGTTTGTGAGCGAAACGAACCCGTAACGTAAAAATACGCCTTTGCTTTGGAGTTTTGCAAACCGGAAACCGGAACTAATCCACATACACACAGTCAAAGTTTGAAAAGAGTGCAAAAAAATAAATAAACACCAAATCGCCGTACAAGTACAGCGCCTTTTCGCTGTGGTGGCGTTGTGGCGCTCGTCGAAGGTCAAGTTGGGCGTGGGAATTAATTCTACCCGCATCATGAGTTCTCACAGTTTTTTTTTTTGCGGGGGGGGGGGGGGCTCTCTTTGCCTTCCTACAGAGCAAGAAGCCAACTCTATTATCCAGTTGAGTATTGTGGGAGCAAGTCATCGGCTCAAAGCGCCCGTGCACCGGAAAGTAAGATGACTGTACGGAAATTATTTCTTTGTTTCAACCGGACATGTCTATTCCCCGGTCCATTTGCACACTGTGATCAGTTTCACTGTCATCCGTTTTTTTTTTTTTTACTGATTGCACTACAATGTACCAACCAGCAAAAGCATCAAGCTGCTGTGCCCTATTTGTTAACTGAGCTGCAGTTGACGCTCACTTTTATCCACTCTGGGATGTATATATGTTTCCGCTCCGAAATCGATCGATGTTGGCTACAGTTTGTATTGCAGTACAGCTGTGTCCTAGAAAACAGGTAGTGCTAGCAAGGAAGGCTATACCACGCTGCCACACGCCACACAAGGGCATGTGTTTGTATTTATCCTTGGGGTATCGCCGTCGCCGCGCTCGACCAAACCGGTGCTTCGTCCCTGTATCCGGTGGTCCGATGGTGGTTCGACCGTCCGATAGGAACACGCGACCAGGGAGACACGTTTAAGTGAAGTTCTAGCCACGTCCAGTCCAGTGGCTTTGTTGTGGTAGAAAACATAATCCTTTACGGCGTAAGCCGGAGATGATCTCAAAGTACATCCCTTGTTGCGATGGACAAGTTTTTTTTCTTTCTACCAAAAATAAACTCCTGTCTTTAGCTTTAATCCCACCGAAGAGATAATTCGATTATCGCAAAACCCGCTCCGAGCCCCGCGCACTAGGACCTTCATCAAGCGCAACCTTTTATCTTGTCCAGTTCCATTAATTAGTGTCCTTTTATCACCAGTTTGGTCAAATCGCACACAAACGCCAGTCCCTTTTTACTTTCAAACCGATCCCTCCCAGCGAAACCGTGCGCCGTCATTGTGGGACGAATTTTCTTCCCGCTCGATAAAAACCCCCTCCCCGGAAGGAAAAGGGGGGGGGGGAGCGAGCGAAAAAGAATACACTTCTAAGGGAAGGAAAAACTTTCACCCCACCAAGGACGGGGGCCCAACCAACCGGAGCATGCCTGGTGCTTTGTGCGGGTACCAAAGCGGGTACCAATCGATAAGGGCACTCGCAGTAAAATGGCCAAATGGCACGCAAGTACTAGCGATGGGCGAGCTTTGCTGCGGCCAAGCACATGCAACAAGGCAATCACTTTGAAGTTGTGCCATATATACACCCACACACCCACACACACACACACAAACACCAGCCGAGTCCTCACAAAAGTACGCAAATGAGCGCAATAATCACGCACGCGTCTCGCAATCAACAATGTAGCCGGAGTTTAGGGGTCAAAATCGATGCCTAGCTTTTGCGGGTATCGACCGGCAGTCGTGTGGACTCGTGTTGTCAGCAACCCAAAGGGCACGAGAAGGAATGAAGCGACCAGAATCGATTTTTCGCTCGGGTTTTTTTAGGTGCGACTCCTTTCACTCTGTGGCAGAACTTCACCAGAAACGACGTCGACAATGGTGAGAGGATGACGTCGCTTGTGGACAGTAATGTAGGCACGTTCACTTTCCTTTCGCGTACCATTCGTAGCAGGGCGTGGGCTTTGCGGCCACATTTTCCCCACCATTTGCTCGTGAATGTGAAATCGCTTTCCCGTTGAATTACTTGTAAGCTTAGGCAGCGTTACTTTGCATTACTTTGACAATCATTTAAACATGTTATAAAATGTGTTTTCAGTCTCATTAATTGCCTCATTTCCTTTCTGCCGCTTGCCACTATCATCATGTGGACGGAACAGTGGAATCCGATTTGTAACGGTTTCTCTTTTTTCGTGCTCTTTTGTTTTTGTCTTTTTGGTCGTGGCCTAATTAATTTTTTTTTTTTTTTGGTTCATTCGCGTACACCGGGTGACCTTTAGCCAACAAGCGCCGTTGCTGGCACGGCTCATTAAATTTGTTGCTTCTGAATCGATTGCCCGCTCTCTGCCAGCAGCCGTAGCAATACCCTTTGGTCAATATTTGCACTTCATTTGTTCTACGCCGAAGCGTCCCGGCCGGTAATTTTGTTGCGTTTCCTTTACTACCTTGCATGCTTCGGTTTTTCCCGCTGATCAAACGGAACACAACATTGACTAATAGGTCAAAAATGTGATGGTATCAAGTTTGTAAACAGACTATTGTTAACCATTAGCACAAATAATGTTTTTTTTATGGGTCCAAATGAGTCCACAATAGATATGCTATAGGAATGAAATGATAATTCGAAGGAGACAATTACAATATAATGCTGATATTATTTCAATCATAAACCGACAGCTTTCGCTGGAAGCTAGCCTTTCTAATTGCAAATAATACCATACAATATAAATGAGTATTAATCATACAATAACAAAACATTAAATTATAATTATAAATATCAAAAAGGAATATAATTTTGTTTACTGACTATACCCGGGATGCGAGAGATAATGGACCACAACAAGAGATAAATACATTGAGATATTGAACCAATCGTTAGCACAAGAAGGTTCAACAATACGGCTAGTAAATGGCGTCATATTCAAAATTAAGTTAAACAATATTTTCATTCCTATTCGTGTGTACTATTTATAAAATAAGTAAAATATGTTTTCCAGCCACTGTAGCGCAAGTGACAAAAAACAGTCGAATCAGCTCTCTGGTCATGGGTTAGGTGGACTTAATCCTGTCGCACCTAGTTTTATTGCGTCGATGCGCGATTGTTACATTTCTGTATCGTTTTCAATTTCAAACATAGTTGATCAATATTTGCGTTAGCAAGTTAGAGGTTTTTCTTCACGTGTTACCGTGTTGAATGGATTTGTTTGTGACGCAGTAGTCAAGACCATTTGTGGGGAAACAGCCGACTACCGTGAAACGGGGGTTGAAGTTGTTAGAGGTAACTTCAGACCTTTCAACCATGAGAGCAGGCAGACTGCCGAAAGAAGCGGCAAGCGATGTGCTATATATGCGACGCTCGCATCATTTCGGCTCTAGCGATGTATAACTCCGTGCTAAAAATATACCAACTCCAGTGAACAAAGATCCTGTCCAGCAAGCGATACGATCATTAGAAAGAGGGAGATACGTGTGTGCGATTTCTGTTAGACGAGTCTCTCTTTCGCGCTCAAACGCTCAGCCCTATGCGTACCGCGTTAGAAAGATGAGCAGAGAGGGTAGCGATGAGCGTTTTGCTCTGTTCTCTTTTGTGCCGTGTGTTCGGCAACACTCTTTGACCTGTTTCGGCGTCATAGCGGTAGACAAAGCAACTTAGATAGGGAATGGGAACACAGAATGTGTATGGCGTTTTAAAAATGATTGTTTCCCCCGATGGTTCTGTGACAGAAGTGCAATTTCATCACAAGTGTGTTTATCCTTTTTAAATATATCCTGTGTGTGATAATAGCGTCATTAAAAATTTATCAATGATAAATGCTAGGTCATATTACTGAGGTACATTCATACACAATATATATATCTGATTGAGTAGACTTTTATTGTACCATTCATCAATCTCATTTCTAATGTAATAAACTTAATACAAACAAGACCAACAATAACTTTAACATTATTTCTGATGAGAATTTGCTGAAACAATTACCTTAGCATCACAGCATTAAATGAGACTAAGCAAAGCATTGTCAAAGGCACTAAATCAGTTATAACTCATGCTGCGAAATTGTTAAAAAAAATATACACATTAGGAGCATACAAGTAAGAGAATACTGGTCAAAATAAACCTGTATAAGGATTTTACTTTATATCTCACTGAGTAAATCACTTAACTCTAATGTTTGAGAACAGCCGATGCTCTTGTAGGTATATATAATACTAACAACAAAGTCGAAAACTATGAATATATGACTAAAAATTCATAAATCTAAACCATAATTCATAAAATGGCCTGATAGCGACAAATGAAACGCCGATACAAAGGTGCATACGTTGGATTAAAACATCAATGAGAAGGTTCTAATCCATGCTAAAACAACGTAATAGTGAGCAAGTAGACACGTTGTAATATCATTAGAGCAATTCATTGGTATTTTGGGAATGTGGATGTCATCCATGATGTATGTTGAAGTAGAGTACGAAAGCCAAATGCGATTCTTGAAACAAACAAATCAATAATCATCAACATATTTCCATTTCATCGACAACAAGGTCAAAATAATGATACAACACCCCAGAATGGAGATGTAAAAAGAGAGATTGGTGGCAAAACAGTCGAATCAGCTCTCTGGTCAGGGTTTGGCAGCCATTTCCACCTGAATAACGCGTCACGCGTTTCTTCCATAGATATTCTCCAATGAGAATTTTACACATGGTTGGGAGATATTTCCGTTCTGGCAACTCCGGAGGACGCAGGACAAAGTCGCACACGAAACCGGAAAGTTATCGATCCCTTCTCAATACACTGCGTACACCGCCGTCAAGTGCACGTCTTACATATACGTTGTTACAGCCGGTTTGAGATTGGTTTGGGAAGAACACAACCTAAACACAGCTGCAACGGTCCTGGGAAGTTGTTAAAGGTAACTTCAGACCTTTATACCATGAGAGCTGGCAGACTGCCGAAGGGAGCGGCAAGCATTGAGCTATATATGCGACGCTCGCATCGTTTCGGCTCTAGCGATGTATAACTCCGTTCTAAAAATATCCCAATTCCAGTAAATAAAAATCCTGTCCAGTAAGCAAAACGATCGCATTGGACAGAGATATACGTGCGAGCGATTTCTGTTAGACGAGTCTCTCTATCGCGCTCAAATGCTCAGCGCTATGCGTACCGCGTTAAGAAGATAAGCGAAAAGGAGAGAGTTTCGCTATGCTCTCATTTGTACTGTGTGTTCGTCAAAGCATCCGGAGTTTGAACTGTTTTGACGTGATTGGATCACACTATACTACCTTGAACATAGGAAATGGGAACAAATAATGTTCATGGTGTTATAGAAATGTTTGTTTCCTCCGAAATCAGAAGTGTAATTAAAAAAAAAATCTGTGTTCATCTATTTACAAAAAACTTTGTAAGCGATACAGGGTTTACCTAGCCAATCGGGCGTCGCCAAAACGTTATCGGTCGCCGTAAATACTTTTTCGGGCGACGGAAACCCTCAATTGAGCACTGTCATTTCTATTCGAGCCTTGTGAAGTATGAATCGAGCAAAGTACAGAATGAATTTAGCCTACTTTATATTTTGTTGCTTTCTAGCTGTAAAACAATACTTTTTTTGCGAGTAGTTTAACTGATATGTAAGAAAATTAACTATTTTTAAGTTTAATTACATACAAAATTATTCAAATTCCTTTTTTTTATTTTTAATTCAAACCCGTACAATGGAATTTGGTTTTATATTTGTTTTAAAATATAATATGTTTGGCGATTTAATTAGGTAAACATTTTAAAATAATACATAATAAGTTAAATAACATACGTATTTTTAAACAACTTGATGGATCAAACACAACGGAGCGACCGATTTAACACCTTCAAGAGTAGGACGCTTTCATTCTGTACTTTGCTCGATTCATACTTCACAAGGCTCGAATAGAAATGACAGTGCCCAATTGAGGGTTTACGTCGCCCGAAAAAGTATTTGCGGCGACCGATAACGCTTTGACGATGCCGGATTGGCTAGGTAAACCCTGTAATAACAATTAATGTTTCACACATTATTAAATTCCAAGCAACCAAGAGGCCAACATATAGTTTTAGCTAGGTTTTGTCATGTGCATGTTTTACAGGGTCGCTCCAAGACACTTTCGAATGTACACATTGTTATTCACCACGAGCAACATGTTAATCCACATCAATCTGTTATTTCATGTCCATTAAAATAATTTTTAATTTCTTCAGCATGATTTTCATAACAACTCATGCTGGATTGAGTTTGACAGTTCTTTGTTTTGTGTTAAAAATCGTGTATTGAAATTGGAATTTTATTTTGAAGCAAATACACCATTAGCTGTTGAAAAACATCTTGGGTGCGGTGAATAATTACGTGCACATTCAGAAATGATTTCCTAAACCCTGTGTTTCGCTAAAATCTATACTTTCTTCAGAGATGTATTGTCAAGACTTATAGGTCTTATTACCAACATTCATTATTTGGTATACAAAATCGTTATACACCATTAGAAATATTTTAAATTGCATACCTCATTGGATTAACAAGATCAGCTTATTACTAATTCAATCTAACCTTCGTTTTAAACTTAAACAATCGTCAACATTTTCGATCGATTCGAGGTCGAATCAGAAGGAAAGAATTACTAAATAGATTATTTTTACCGTTAAACCATCTTATGTCTAATAGTACGTAGTTTATATAAAGCATAACAACCTTCATTTTAACACTATTTCTTGTAGAACTAGATTCAACAATCTATTATTAGCCGGTGCAATATATGTCTTGTGTGCTGTGCTTCAATCTTTTGTTTTAAAACATTACAACTATGAACTGATCAACCAGAAACAGCTGTTTGAGTAAATCAGCTGAACACAAAAGTTGAAGGTATAGTAAAAGATGATATTACTCATATGATAACTCTTGTTCAACGAGTTTAATAAACAGATAAATAATAATTATTTACATATTTCCTTTACATCGACAACATGTTCAACAGGATGGATTTGATTACCGTTACATTAGGTTTGGTGGTAAAAATAAAGGGTGGAATAAGCAAAACAGTCGAATCAGCTCTCTGGTCAGGGTTAGGTTGGACACTTTTTCCACCTGATAAACGCGTCGCAGCACCGCGTTTCTTCCTTAGATATTCTCCAGTGAGAATTTTACACATTGCTGGGAGACTTCCGCGTTCTGGCAAACCTGGCGCTGGAATTGCCCTTACGAACCGGAATTCTTCAATCCCTTCTCAATACATTGCGTACACCGCCATCAAGTGCACGTCTTACATACACGTTGTTACAGCCTAGTTCCAAGATCGGTTTGGGAAGGACACAATCTAAACACAGCTGCAACGGTCCTTGGGAAGTTGTTAAAGGTAACTTCAGACCTTTCTACCATGAGAGCTGGCAGACTGCCGTCAGAAGCGGCAAACGTTGAGCTATATATTTGATGCAACCACAACTTTAGTTCTAGCGATGCATAACTCCGTGCTAAAAATATCAAAAAATCCAGAGATCCTGTCCAGCAAGCGATCTCATCGCATTAGACAGAGAGATGCGTGCGAGAGTACGTTGTTAGAAGAGAGAGAGAGAGATACGCGCTCAATCGTTGAGTCTCATGATCTTATGAACACGGTCTTATGAATAGAAACAAGAGGGGATAGCTTTTACTCTATTCCCTTTTGAGACGCATTTTATGAATGACGCTACGCAGCTAATGTGCCGAGATAGCTCGACTGTGGTGAAAAATGTTGCCTTCATTTTTAATATTTTTAGTGTATAGTTTAGAAGCGCATAAAGCCAGTAGGCTCTATGCCTCTTTAATTAAAAAAAAATGCGTACATTTTTTTGTAAAAATAAAAGTAAAATCCTGCACACACATACTCGACCTTACCTGTAATAGTCGATATCCAACGCTACTCTTCAAGCCAGACGTGTTATGCTCTGGTCCACTTACCAGCATGTAAAGTTGAGCTGTATGGCAAATGCCTGCCGATTAAACATTCATCACCTGTGGCACTGTACTACCAACCGCGAATATCAACTCATGTCCCTTGATCTCACACCCTCCTAAATCAACGTACACTGTCGATCGACACTAGATATCGCCAATGATACACAGAACACTTTAAAAACTACGAAACGAAAACCCTTCTATGTGATATTCAAGCACACTACACGGGACTACTGCACAAAATACTTTCTTTCCCTTTCAACCACTGCGGGGCAGGTGTTCGCTGCTAACACAATTAGAAGTAAAACTTTCCCAACACAAACGGAGTGGGGTAGCTTGCTCTAGAGCAAGTGAAGAGGAACCATTATTTCATCCCTTTTTTTCGGTATTATTTCGAAAACGCAACACTCGGACACACAGGGTCATACACACTGACACACAATTACTCACTCACGCACCCAATTCCTTTTGCCGGTATTCAACTTTTATTTCCACTTGCCCTGGTTGCACCTAAAATCCATAACGTTCATCGAACCACCGACTCTAATGGACAAAGAATGTCTTGGATTCCCGCGTTCACTAGAGATACTAACGAGCGTACTACCATCGAATACGCACAGCACTCACACACCGCTCGGTGCCAGTGGCAAATCGCTACTGTATACCGTCAGCTGTAGGCTTTCTTCGCCCTCGCCGAGCAGGAAAACTGTCGGAAAACCTGCGCGCTCGGGAAAACTCGGCTCCAGCTGTTTCGTTCCACCGTCTTCGTGGGGTCCGGTGTTTGTTTTGACAGTTCACACGCATCGCTCGGGAAATGGTCCGAAAAGTGGCAGCAATGTGTAGTGGTGTGCGAAAATTCTCCCATTTTCCGGTGTCGGATGTTGATACACACCCACCGGAGGAATGAAAAAAAAAAAATCGCCATTCGTGTAAAATGGTCAGCGATGCAGTAACATGTTCACGAAATGTCGAGTATGCGCTACCTTGGCAATGTGCCCCAGCCTTCTTTCAGTATGACATTGATGGATATGTGTCATTTCCTTTATGCACCCAGTGTTTCAACGTGAAGTGTGATTATTGCTAACGAGCCGTAATTATTGGCAGTAGCAAAATATTGACTCGACCCGGATGGTTTTGCAAGAACCATTCACCCGACAGTTGCCGACAACAGTTACAACGGCATGCAGCATTACGATGGATCGCATGCGCCAGGACAACGGTTACGGGTAACACACAGCCGTTATGCGTCTTGTAACCTTATTTCTTGCAACCAACGCACCAACCCGCTGCGCTGGTCGTTCTAGAGCGCGAGTTTGGCCGCGTTTCATTCGGAAAGAAATATACTAAAAACAGACAAACACACACACACACACACCCACTCGCGCATGAATTCTAATGTCATCGGGTAAGGCCAGTACGCCACGCGTTTCTCATTTGCTTACCGATGTTTCTGCCCCAAACAGCGCTTCCATTCCCACACAACATCTAGATACTCGATTTGGGGAAAGTCGATCAGATCGCTTACGCAAATAAACGCGCCCGGCGTGGAAACCGTTTATTACCGTTTGTTTACAGTAGAGCAGTCTCTTTATTTCGCTTAATTCTACACCGAACGCTCGGTTGGCAACTCTTTCATGGGAAGAGAAGATGGGCAGGACAGAAACGAGGGAAGATTTGTGCACGCAAGCAACTCGCGAGACGTGCGTGCGTGTGTCTACGACACCTTCGCCGGGACTGTGCTACGATCACCGGGCAAAACGGTGATCAAAGTTGACTAGAGAGTGAGAAAAGGTATCGCCGACACCAGCGCTGGTTAGCGTATTTCGTTGGCCCAAAAGTCTTTCACCATGTCGGCCGCCTTCTCGCCGATCATAAACACCACTGCGTTGGTGTGCGATGCCGGTATGGTTGGTATGATCGATGCGTCGACGACACGCAGCCCCTGGATGCCGTACACCTGCAGCTGCGGATTGACGACCGCTTCCGGATCGGTCACAGGGCCCATCTTGCACGTACCGCACTGCAAACAAACACACCGATGATCAAGCAGTCCTTCAACTTCTGCGCTAATAAGATTCCCCCATACCTGATGCTGCAACGTACTACCGATACGTCTGATGGCACACTCCCAATACTCATCGCTTCGGAAGCGATGCTGCTCACAGCCGTAAAACGGTGTACTGTGCAACCGAGCCCCAACGTCACGGAAGCTGCGAGATTCAATCAGATCGACCGTCAGCTTGACGCCTTCCCGCAGCACGAGCAGATCGTCATAGTCCGCAAAGAAGTTACCCTCCATACGGGGCCAATGGAACGGATTGGTGCTTTTGAGCGAGATGCGACCACGACTCTTCGGCCGCATCAGAACCGGTGAGACCGAAAACGCGTGCTTTCCAAGGATCGAGCCGTACGTGCTGTGGTAGAACTGGTCCGTAAAGCCGATCGTTGCCCGCAGCGTACCCGACTCATCGTTGTTGTAAGCACCTGTACCCATGACCAGCTCAATGTCCGGATAATCGGAGGCTGTTTAGTAAAGGAGAAGTAAGACAATTACACTATTTTGCTATACCGACATCGGAAGACATTCCACTTACGCGTGAAGCTAATGTTAGTCTTTACAAAAGCGACACCCTCCGCACCGCCCGGAGAGGTGAATGGACCCCGGCCATGTACCAGATAGTCGATAATGGGGCGCGGCGAACGCATGTCTCGTTCCCGCACCGTAACCGGTTGGTTCACTGGGAACACCAACCCTGGCAGATTCAAATGGTCCTGCATGTTATACCCTACCGGTAGATCCTGCACCACGGGAATGCCCATCTCCTTCAGGTGCTCCCTGGGGCCGACACCGGACAGCATCAGCAGCTGCGGCGAGGCAATAGCACCCGCCGCCAGGATCACTTCCTTACGCGCTCTTATCACGTACCGTCGTCGACGCTTGATGAACTCCACACCGTACGCTTGCTTCGTTACCGGATCAATCAGCACTTTGGTGACGCGGGAGTACATTGATATGTCCAGGTTGGGACGCCTTGAGGCCGGTACGAGGTAAGCCTTGGACGCACTGCATCGACGGCCTCTGCGCATGGTCGCTTGGGCTTTACCGAAACCGAGTTGAATTTCCCCGTTCGGATCTGTCTCCATGTAGCCGAGGTCACGACCCGCCTCAATGAACCGCTTCAACAGGGGTGTCTCAAATTGAGACTCTTCCACGTCGACCAATCCCGCTGTAGAGCGGTACGGGGAGTGTCGCAGTTCGGGAATCTGCACACGTTCCGACTTCTTGAAGTACTGCAACACCTCACGATAGCCCCAGCCAGGGTTGCCCGCCTGCTCCCAACCGTCGTAATCGCTCCGGTGACCACGTGTGTAGATGAGGAAGTTGATGAGGCTGGTGCCACCGAGACCGCGCCCTTTAGGCCAATTGCAGACGCCTCCCTTCAGCCCCAAACAGGCACCCTTCATCGGGTCAGCCTTGTAGCCCCAGTTGTAACCTAGAAGTATAGAAAATCGCAAGCGAGTTTTAGAATCTGTCCATCACGCTCAGTATTCAAGGTCATTTCACTTTCAGGGTGTTCCAAGTCACTTTCGAATGCAAAAATTGTTATTCACCGCGTGGGAAAAGTTATTCCACATCACTGTAATATTTCATTTTCATCACAATAATTTTAATTTCTTCAGCATGATTTTCAACACTTCATGGGTCTATTTCCATCAATGTTTCACAGAGGCTTTAGGCTAGATCCCATCACCCGGTTCATCAATGTTTAACGTTAAAGTGTTGAAAATCATACTGAAGGAATTAAAAATTATTATAACGGAAATGAAATATCAGATTGATGTGGATTAACATTTTTAACATATCTCAAAGAAACTCAATAAAGCTTGAGAAGTGTTGAACATCATGTGGAAGAACAGAAAAAAAATATTATGATGTTGAAAAACATCTCGCAAGCAGTGAAAAATGTTGCACACATTGGAAATTGACTCGGAAACCCTTGTAATAACAGTTTCATTGATGCAACATCAACCCCAGCCTGCTTGATCATTGAAGGGTTGGCACCATTCAAAAGCTTCACTGAATGGTGCTTACACAGAGCACTACAACTGTTGCGGCAACGCATGCGCTGCAGTTGCGCGTGACACGTGCATCTGCGGCACCATCAACCCTTCATGTTGCACGCGTATGAAAGAGAAAGGTGAATGCGTTTCCGCGAATCACGTGAATAGTCACGGGAGGGGGAACTTATTTTTAGAAACCCCTGAATGGGCCCCTGTTAACAATCGCTAGAAGCGCGATGGTCGCGACGCTGCATATATAGACGTTCCAACTGGCACGTTCGCAGGGTAGTCTGCTGTTCTCATGGTTCAAAGGGGGGAGTTACCTTACACAACTCACAAACCATATAGCGGTACATGTCGTATTAACTATATAAAAACCTGTTATCAAAGCAGTCTAATGAAAAACGCGCCCTTCTCTTCGCTGAGATGTGGAACAAAACACTCCAAACAGAAAATTGAAACGAAAACTCATAACCAGCTCGCATCTAACTGCGGTCCTGTATGGAAAAAACAACAAAGCCTGTCCAAACAAATGCAAAAATGTGTGGCTGGAATAATTTCAAGTAATAAGTTCGTTACGAGAAAAAATCAAATGACCAGAGAATAGATTCGACTATCTTTTTTGATTTTTTGATATTGCGCTTCAGCCAAAGTTGCTTTAATTTTGTTTACTGATTTGCAGGCAAATTTATATTGTTGTAGTTGATGTTTCTATTTAACAACTTCCAACTTCTAGCTGATCCTATGAATTTGATACTGAAAATGTTAAAGTTCGGTACGAAGCTTCAGTCTGCACGTACATATTTCAGAAAGTATGTTTGTAAACATTCTAAAATGAGATTTGTTTTCTTTGGCATTGATTCTTAGGATTTAGGATCATTTACTTTTTGCCTAATTGTAGAAATTGTTTCAACTGTTTCAATTGATCAATAATTGGTTATTAAGGGTGGTATTTTATATGCTTGGTGGTATTAGTGCGTTTTGCTTATTTTGTAATGCTGCATTTTATCTTATTTTTATGACAAACTTTATCCCCTTTTTATTGATTTTTTGGAAATGATAGATTCATGGTTTTTAGCTATACAGGCAAAAGTATCTTAACAGAATACTACTTTGCACCTTCAAGAACCAAATTTTTTGATATAAGCAATAATATCAAGAACATTTAATTGAAAAATGATTCAGTTTTCTTATTTGGAGTATTGTAATGAAAGAACCCAAAAAATTTCAATTAATGCAATCTTTGCAAAGAATCAATAAATAAACACACTTCTAGGGCAACCATGAATGTCTCATAAATTATACTTCAGCAATATTTATCCCATGTCGTATTACATATATGCCCTCTGGGCACACACGAACAATCGAAACGATGCTCATGATTCAAACTTTGTGCCCCAGTTTCTTTTGTTTTCATACAGCTGCAAGCCGTGATGGCAGATAGTTTTGAGGTAGAAACGGAACAGCCCAAGGCATCTCCCAAAACCAGACTGCAACTCACCAGAATAGACACCAGAAATAAGCAACACATCTCTATCGATCTTAACCTAAACGTAATGGGACCCATTAGTCGAAATATCCGCTCCAACCTACCTGTAATGCTGGTCAGGCCAGCCGTCAGCGGTACCTCGGTCAGCATGTTACCTTCCTTGCCCGCCTCCAGCAACAGCACGTTCCAGTCCCGTACCTCGGACAATCGGTTGGCCATCACGGATCCACCCGAACCGGCACCGATGATGATGAAATCGTACTCCTTCCGGAAAACCTTTGTGTCCGGTATGCGGGGCGTACCATTGTTGAACAGGACGCTGGTTTCATCGAAAAGTGTTTGAAAGAAGGTGTCATCGTGGCCATCCGCTAGTAGATTCGGGGTCGTAAGGATAAACAAGACCAACCAAATGGATGACTGAAAAGAAGAAAAACGATCACAGTTGGGTTTTAGTTACTGTGCAATTATTGATAAAACAATTATTGACATTTACAGGAAGTAGTAAATCAAATCTCTTTATTGTATGGCGTCACTCCCAAACCCGTTTCCAAAACTTCTTCCGGCGCTATCGGCTTCAACAGCCTTGTCTCCGCTATAACTTTGATTTGATACACGGAACCGGCACATTGACCGTGGATATTTTTAATGAATTTCCTTTCCGCAGATGGGACACAGCTAAGAGACCATCTGCCCTGATACCTTCCCTTTGCCCGGCACGGTACAGCATTGTAAGCTGACGTAGGAACACATTTACATGCAAACGAGGCTCGTTCGATGAAACGCCCATGTAAAATGCATCCCATACATCACGACCTTACTGCTTGAGCACCACCGTTTGTGGCCATTATCATCATCGGCGTCGAGCTGTCCATTAACGATTTATCAAACGTCCTTGCAAGACGCGTGCATGCGAAGCAGACCCACACGCCTACAGGTGACAGGTAGCGCATACAATCCTTTCCGGCTGATGTACGAACCCCGACGCTTCTTGAAACTGTATCAAGGTTAGCTACCCTTTTGTATCGGAGGGATGACGTTGGTTTGAAGGAAAAAGAGTGACTAACACTAAGCGACCCCGAAAACCCTCGTGCGTTATCCGGTGAGAGTGATTTGTTACAGACATAACCTTTTTCTGAAGCCTTTTATTTTTAGTTCATGCGGAATTATCGACCCCTTCTTTTTAGTGAAAAGGTGATTCCAAAAAAAAATCAAACATTTTTGTAGGAAGGTCAAACATTGCAAACTCAATTGTTTTATCAATGGAATGGATGGATCAATGGATGGTTTGCTACAGACGTTGCAGCTAAATTTTACTTCATATCTTTACAGCCTATAAGCAATAAGCACCAATGACTATTGGGAAAGTGCAGGTTTCAAAATTAGTGAATTCCAAACACTGAATGAATAATTTAATGAACAGGCATAAACAAATTACCCTTTTAATGCCGAATTTGAAAGGTTGAGTAAAGTCTGCTAAATTGGAATGTATTTTCGGTGATGCAAACAATGGCGTAATTGATTTAAACATATTCCCATTACATTGGAACATAATGTCATAAGAATGAGTAAAAAGAGGAATATGCACTCTTTAAAATCAACCAATGGAGTAACCAGGTCAATCGAAGATTTTCATGTTCGCTGATTTACGACTTAATATCATACTCGGACTGGGTTCCAACGCCACATGAAACCAACAAACTAATCCCATAAAAAAAACGCATTTATAAAAGGATAAGTTGTGGGTGATCACCGACACAAAAAAAAAGCGCTAGGCATAACGAGCCTTGAGTCTCATGTAGACATCACCATCCGTTCATTGAAAACTATGCCTCTGTCGCACAGCACACACACACACACTCTACTGACCCATTGCCATTGATCCGCAATCGATCGCGACTTCCCAATTTCGCCACCCAACTGTGGGTTAACGTAACCGACTCACCTTGAACTTACTTTACCGGCACGACTACGACCGACCAGCGACCACGAGCAGAGGTCTGGCCAAATTTCAGCCCTCCCCCCGAACGCCCGCCAACCCGCCCGATTGCGGCTGCGGATTGAGAGGTTTTGCGATATTATGTAACGCCTGTGAGATATTAAGCGCTGCAAGCCATTTGATTTGTCATCTTTGCTGAATAATTCATTCAATTTCGTGTGGACATTGCTCGTGTGAAATCACAACAGCAACAACAAAAAAAAACATAGTAAATTTCATCCAATTAGGACACTCTAAATACGGGTACAAACAAAAGCAAACTGCAGCCCGATTCAACCATCCATAGCGTTGGGCCGCGTCATACTCAACCGGCAAAAAAAAAGGTGGACCAACACAACAGCATTTGGTGTCTTTGTTTTTTTTTTGTAATTGATCGGTTATCGAGCAAATTTGCTTAGGGACGTTAATTGGTTGCGCCAACAACGAGCCTAGGCCGGTGGATGCGGTGGTTACGGTTAAACTGCTCCGGCCCGGTCAAAGCCCGCTCGGCTCACGCCCGCTAGGGTGGTTCAAGCGAAGGAAGTGAATCATTACCAGCCATTTGACAGCGCCGGCCTTGACCGTCAACCGGTGCCGGCGTTACGCCTCTAGATGACGAAGCGTTTCGTGGTGGCTGTTGTGGGGCTGTGGCCCCTGTTTAAAGTGCTGTTTTTCTACACACGCAAAGGATATTTTACCAGTGGTAAATTAAAGAAAGCTCTAGAACAAAATCATTAGATTTTCTGTAAACAATTTTCTTACACTCCTTTTCTCTTCCATCCACTACAGCCATGCAAACACTCCAGTTTTCCCGCATTAGCAGTCGGTTGGGGTTGTTTTAAGCAGGATTTATATAACCCGCGGGCAAATAAACCCAATCAAACCGGGATAATAACGGATCAGAATAAGTAGCTTTGCGTCATCGAGCCTAATAACCCGTCGCCCCCCCCCCCCCCCCCCTGCATAACCCTGCCCAGTCTCCTCGGCGATCCTTTCCACTCGACACACGCTCGGCAAAGGGCTGCCCGTGTGTGCGCACCTTTCGCGCATTAAAAAGATTTCGCCATAATAACACCATAACTCCCCCCCCCCCCCCCGCGTCACCTATTGCTGCTCGGTACGGGTCTATGCAAAACTTGGCGTCTGCATAAATTATACCCAACAAATGTCCACCCCGTACAGCGGCCTAATTATCTTGTGCGTGTGGTATTATCCGATCGGAGATCGGTTGCTCCGCAGAGCCAACCAACGTGAGGGGTTTGGAGGGAATTCCTTCTAGCGCCGCACGGTTTCCGAGTGTGACAATTAAAGTGCCACGGTTCGACAATGCGCAGCGCGCGACCAGCGCAGCGATCGAGCGGGGATCGATTATAAAACGAAGCACTTGCATTTTTAATGTCGGATATTAGCAAACACACTCCGAAAGACACACAACGCACACGCACCTCATACCAGCAATGATCGCTTGATTAGAACTGTGTTTGATTTAATTGTGCACGTTTCGTACGGGGACGATTAATAGCGTTTAATAGCCGAAAAAGTGTTGCCAATCGTGTAGAAACATTCATCGGCGATCGTTTAAATAAATGGCAAACCTTAAGAGCAAACAAACAGGAATCCGTTTCGATTCGTTTACGTCAAACCGTTTGCCATGCTGACGCATTTAGTCGTTAGGATTATTCCATTCGCACCAATATAGAATGATGTTTTATCTTGTGAAATATCACACACAAATATTTTAGAAGGGGAAGTTTTTTTCCAAAAGGAAGACACAACAAGGGGAATCATCAGTACTTTGCCTTTTGCGTAGCTGCGTCAACGGGCGTCGGAAAACGCTTGATCGCGCCAACAACCAAGGGTGGATTTCATTCGGTTGACGTAAAGCACGAAAAGGTGGCCGCTTCGTGCTTGCCGGACTGGATTGCAAATTTTCGGAAATACCCTAAACCTGTTCTTTCTCCTTTGTCGTGTCGCGCCCGCGGTCTAAGCTGTTCATCGTGAAACGGAAAGGAAATTAAGAACGCGAGGGAAGAATTTTGGTTTGGTCCCACCGGTTGCCTGTGAATTGATGTAAATTGATACGACGACTCTGACGTAACAGGCTTATCGGCAGGGCGATAGGAAAGACAGTCATTGCTAAGTGTTATTTTATGTTAATAGTGCTCGTTTCTCATAAAAATCTATGTTTTTAGTTTCTATAATGAGGACAAGCTATGCTATATAAAGCGAACGAAGGTGCCTTAAACGCAGCAATACCTTGACATGGATGTTTCAGGCCCTCCTGCCACTCACATCATGCCACCAACATCCGCAAAATTATTGCATGGTTTCACCAAAAAAAAAACAATCCCCTATCAAACTGTTACATAAAAAAACGACAATGCCCCTTGGCAAGAGATGGCAAACAATATTCCGAATATAAAACGATACGTTCAACGGCACGATATATTGCATCATTTATGTATGCTACAGATACTTCCGGAATGTGTGTATCTCTCTCTCTTTCTCTCTTTTGCTCAATTTATACCCTCACCTAGCTTAGCAAAAGCGCCTAAAAGCTTCCAAACATCGATCGAATGATTAGCTTAATGACAATCTAACACAAACCAAAACCACAAAGCGCCGCCAGTTTTGCTGCGGCAATGCGTTATTGAATGAAAGACAACACGCACGATGACTGACACTCGGCATGGAAACGGCCTGGGGGAAAGGCCACAGTGGCAACAGACCTTGCCCTTCATTCGCTCGATAAACATCTTCCATAGAAATGCAGCCACCGGTGTTCTGGTGACCAAAGTGCTGGCATCCACGTCGCTCTATCCCACGGCTTCGGCGCATTCTATAAAAGTGATCAAACGAAGGAAAAAACCACACACGCACACAGAAGAGACCTTTGGATCTGTCCCTTGTACGACCTTCCCCTTGGCTTTGTCACGTAGGCGTCCGGTTTCTGGGGGTTTTTGTGTATATATGTTCGGCCGGTCATGCAGATGCATACTAAACTAATCGAAGCTCGTTTGTCACTATTTGCACTACGCACCGATGGGCACTCGTGACGCTAGTGACGCTCTACACACTACGAAGGCTACTCGCTCGAGAACCTGTTTACCTGGGCCGCGGGCAAACAGACACCTGCCGAGTTGGTGAGAAGCAAAAAAAAACACTTTTCACTTGCACATTATAAATGCAGCTCTGGTTGCACATTAGAAGCTTCTACAAGATTGTCAACATGTTTTCAGTTCTGGGTACACCCTATACGTGGACTGCAAGCCGATTGCCAACTCTCCGCATTTCGATGCAAAAATCATTCGCATTTGCAAGATTTCATTCGATGTCACAGCTTTGAATCAATTCCCCGACGCTGACGCTATCAGCCGCAACCACACCTTGATCGTTTTGGATGATTAATCTTCTTCTTAAAGCTGTCCGACTCGGTGAACACGACCAGACACTGGCCACCCCTAAAACCGAAAAGGCCATCAAAGGTCGCCCACGGTAGTTGGCTCGCTTAATTCGTCAACAGCGTCCCACAATTAATCACACTCCGCGTCCTGTCTGCCGATTTTGCGACACTATGATCGTTGGAATTGACAGAAATTCCGTTTGACAGCGAATCCTCAGCGAGCTGCGTTGGTTTGGTGCAGCAGCGCTCGATTTGGGCGAGTTGTGTGGGAATTCATATTGCCCATGCCATGTGTGCCTGCTCTATCCCCAGACATGCCGTTACGGAAACCAGTCCAGTTAAGAGCTGAGCCGAAATGGCGATCGGGGATTCAAGGTGATCAACGGGCTGCTCGATCGTATGCAGAAATATTACACACACACACATGCACAGCTTCATTCTAGGTCGTTGAGGACAAACGGAGCAGAAAACGAATGAAAGTGCGAAACCACGTTGCACGAGACACGCTAAAAGCGGGTAGGACTGTCTGTGGATCGTTCTTTCGCTGCCCTTTCGCTCACGCGCTGGTGCATTGGCGGTGGCATAGCGCTAAGAAAACAAGCTCAAGGTAAACCGATGCAGTCAATTATGGTGCATTCCATCTGTTTGTAAGACGTCACGAGGTGCATTTCGTCGGTGAAGGTGTCGTCTGCTTCTGGACATGTATCATAAACAGTTGTTGGTGTACAATTCACTTTTTTTACCAAAATAAACTGCAACGAGTGAATGTGCTCCAAATCCGTTTCCCCGTAGCCTTGGGAAGGCAATAAACTGGAAAAGATCGGTGATCGGTTTTGTAGGCAATACTTTTAATTGATGCATTTTCATTCGGTCCAGATTTTTGAGATATTTACCTAGTTACAACTTGCAAGACACTTGATCATGATCAATCTTTTACTCCAGCGTCGGTCAGCTCATTAGCAAACTTCTGCCCCAATCTCCTAACGATGACTACAAAGAAAGCAAACAAAAGTGCGGTCCATTCGGACACCGGACACAGGTGCGATTCTTCACAGACAGACTCTTATTTGCTACAGTAATGCATGTGTGCGCCCATATGTTACGGCTTAACCTTCAAGCCATCACAGACAGCCAAAATTGGCACAAATGCACACGCTGCCCGATTTCCGGCAAAGCCGGTTTGGTCTGCCTATTTACCCGCTAAGGACACCGGCTAATGGATGGTAAAACAGCACCCTCGTGTCAGTTTTAGCCCCCTCTCCCACCTTTTCGGGACACGCACACATTCGTACACACAGAGGGGCAAATTAGATTTCGTGCAAATAATGACCGCGAATGGCGATCGACCATTCCGTGCCGATGATCGATTGCTTCTGATGTCATCTCGTTGCTCTAGCTCTAATTAATGGGGAAGCTCGGTCTCTTGTCTTGTTTAAGCAAATAGACTGAGGCTAGAAAAAAACAAGCCAAAACCGGATGGCTAATTATAATCTATTAAAGGGACTGTTTAAGCCTCTAATAGATTTCGCGGGTGTCTCTGAGATGAAAATTAATTAATTTCCTTCAACAACGCCCCGAGGGCACTCGGCACAGCACAGCTCTGCTGGCAAATATCACGAACCATTTCGTGCCACACTTCGGCAAACACTTCAACTGAAGTCAGTTCTTCAGTGTTACCACCTTTCCTGCAGCCTCTGCCAATGTTAAGTAAGCGGCGGATCGCGCCCGACTACTTTATCACACTTGACGACTCCCCACCGAACCCATTTCTTCCACTCGGCACGGTCAACGGACCATTGCCGCACGGACACACACAATGTCGGCCGATTCACATCGATTGATGTGCGGCAGCATAAATTTTCTCCTCCCATAAACAACACACCAAGAGCAGCAACAGCAAACGCTCCATTGCGACAGCCGCACGGCACGCTTCTGCTTTCGATTGCTGCTGTTGTGTTGCTGTTTGGAGTGTCCCAAAAGTCTGCAAGTCGCTCAAGGTTAGGTCAACGGATGGGGCAGGTTTTTTTTTTGTTTTCTCTAGTGACGATTAGACACCTCCATCCTCGGTTGTTGTTGTTGACGTTGTTGTGCACTGAGATGGGAGATACACCTCGGGAACAGTAACACATTCATTCATCCCGCACGGCCCGGGTCTTTCCGATGTAATGGTGCGGTGAATAATTTGCATCGCAATTACAACGCATATGAAAGACGATGCGGCCATCCACACGCACTGGCAAGGCAGGACACATGCTGCGAGAGGAACTCTATCGGTGAAGCTGTTTGACAACAGGTCGTAGCTGCAAATGACATTCTCACCGATGGGGTGACAACAAAACAACCCCAACAATAGTGCGCTGATTGCGATTTGCTCCTCCTGTACAATTGATGCTATTTACAGATTTCAATACCAACTCATCTCCGCAGCGTGTGTTGGTTGGTGGTTCCTCTTTTTTTTGTAGATGTAATCTTTGTAATCTGTTTTCAAATCACACCTTCTGCGGCATTCGCTCGTACTAGTTGAAGCTCGTTCGCGTTGTACAGGTGGGCAGGGCAGGGATGCAAAAATTAGCACCCATTTAGCACTCGCTGCTCCAAACGTTCTAGCCAGAATTGGTGACGGTGTGCAAAAACCCACCGAATCATCCCTGAGAGATCCATGATGTGATGGATCACTTTTTGGATTGTAACGTCTCGATCGATTGAACGAAACGAGTGGTTTTGCAAAACTGTTCCATACATAGAAATTGAAGAAATCAACTCCGTTAAACTGTATCAACACTTTTCGCAAGCGCCCTATCAATCAGCACGATACACGAAATTGCAGCACTCGAAGAAATTTCCATACCTCACAACATACTTTTTCCTCATATCGTCGTGCACGCTTGTTTCTTTACACAATTGAATTAAATCGTGTTTAAAAAAGGTTTGCAACAAATTGGTCTGCCAAACGGCTTTCGGCTTTCCGTGTGGTGTCGGCCGTGCCGCGCCACCCTTTTTTTTTGCCCCTATGCCAAGGCAATGTTCTACGCCTTCGCACGCACCAGCGAACACGCGCAAAGTCTTGTGTGTTTACACTATTGAGGAAACGCACTTGGCGCCTGTTTGCTGATAGGTAAGGCAATGCACGAGCTCGTCACCTTCTTGCCACGGTGTTGTGGATTTGGCTGTCCCACGAAAGGGGGCTTGTGTTCTCCGAACAGCAAGCGAAAAGATAACAAACTTCTTAGCTGGTATGCTTGTTAGAAATTTTATCTCAAATATACTTAAGACTAATGGAATTTTGTAATCTATTCGCACACACAAACTTCTGTACCATTTTTGCTGTAAACCGTTTCATTTGCACCAGCCGCGAGAGGTTCTTGTTCACTTTTCCTGTTCACTTTTCTCTCTTGTTTGCCGAACGCGACGGAGCTCTCTTATCAACTGACACGAAATATGTGACCAACCATTTCACAACAACACACCGCCCAACATCTCACACCGCGTAGCTAATCACAGTCTGTCTGAACACACGCTTAAAAGCACACCTTTTGGAAAGAATACTTTTACTATCATCCAAACAGAATAGAACCTTTGCTATCTCTCCTCAGTCACGATCACGATCACACTCGTCCACAAAGGTTTCCTTTTCAAACCAAACAAAATTCCACACACTGTTGGCTGGTTTCAAACTGCCAGCTGCTCGAAGATCGCTCTCCAAAGAGGTCCTGTTCACGGCGCACCGCTATCACTAAATGGCTTGCGCTGATTTCGCTGCCCAGTAACGCACCGGTTCCGCGTGGTTGTCTTGGCGACGCGCGTCCGACGCGATCGATGCTACATTTTTTGCTCCGTCGCGATCGTTACGTCCGATCGTCGGGTGTGCAACATCGGCCCCGGCAGGGGTTTTCAACCAAAGAATCATGGTTGTTTATCAGTTCGTACTATTCAACCCCCTTGACGAAATGCTTCAAAAAAAGGCAATGATCATCATGTTCAGGAACTCTACTTCAATACAACAATTTGCCTAATCAAAATAACTATAGCTGTATGCCATTATTACCAAAGCTAGCCCCTTTTTTCATGTAAAAAATTAAACCCATTCCTACCTTTTAACCATCCCTGCGAATGACCACAGCTTGCGCGAACCCACCAAATGTTGCGCTACATGCTCTGTGCGCGCGTTGAAGTCTTTTGATTCACGCTGCAACACTCTGCAACACCTTCATCGGACAGCCTGCATTCAAGCGGTGGTCGGATCGAACCTTTACCAACGGTGACGAGCATCCTGGCCAAAGAAAGGCACGCAATGCAATCGGGGCAGCCCGGTCGGTTGGCGCGCTTTGGAAGTTTGGGCGTTGGGGCGTGACGGAGCGGCGCTCAGATGCAGCAATGTGCTCACCTCGCAATTAGCACACCAAGGCTATAGCCACCATCGCGATGGACGACCTCACGCCAATGGTTAATCACAAGTCGCAGCAGACTCGGGCACACTGGGCAGGGTCAACCATGGTGTACTTACATTCTTTTGTGCTATCAGTCATCGTCCCATCTCGCCGGGGTGGGTTGATTGCCATGAATCACCACACCACTACACTGTTTTGCTGATGATCGATGATCGCTGCTCTGAAGGTAATAGTCGGATAGGTCATTGACAAAGTGTACAAAGCGTTTGCAGAAAAACAGATCACAGCGAGATGCGTCGACAATCGTTTGTTGTGAGATAATTTAGTAATAGTGGCATGCAATTTGCGATCATTACTGCCCACAAATTGTCTCATTTTGCACCTATTTCCAGCGGAGGACAAACTAATCAAGACCAGCCTCCGCCGCAATGCTTTGTGACAGTTTGAATGCTCCCAGTTGTCGGCTGATGATCAGCATTCCCCAGGGGTCAGAGTGTAAATGCCCCCCTTGGAAAGTAGATCAGTCACTAATGCAATTAAACCACTGACCGCCATTCATGAGAAAACGACCGTGTGGGGCGCTGAACGTTAGGCTTTGGAGTTTGAAGTTCGCCTCATACCGATAACGCCTGCAGCAGCCAAAGTGTTTAGTGGTCGACTGATTTCACCCACATTTCACAGACTCGGATTCATTCACTGATCTTGCCGCGTTATGCAATGCCGGCGGGGACGATTTCACGATGCCGGCCACGGTTGATAGTAGTTAGTTGTGGTTAAATTAACGCATTCCAGCGTGTCACGTGTCGATGCGTTTTCGCCTCTTGACTTGTAATGCTAGCTGACGAAGAAGCTTGATGGATGAAATTTTCTTAACACACTTACCCTGCAAAGAAAGCAATATTACACAACAGCAATGCGCCTCTGAACAGAACAATGCACGGTAGCGTCCCATTTTCTTCGACCAGTAGGTCCCGCAAAAGTGTAAATAAAGCTCATTTTTCTTTTCAACACCCAAAACCCGAGGATGGTTTAAAATTAAAAATGTCATCCTTCGTCCCACTTACGCCGCCCCGTTGCATATGGATAATTTGTCTTCGCATACATCAATTGAAATGCCAAAATTGGGTTGGTGCCGCGGTGTGTTTGTGTAGTGACATAATTTGTACTTGCCGTGATAACTCATTGTGCGGGTATGAAGCTTCAAGGTTCGCTCGCTTTACCCGAATCGATCACAAGTTGTAAAGAGATCTTGCAGCGCGGTATGAACGATCGGTGCCCTTTTTTGCATGTCATCTTCATTTGTTGATCGGGTGCAATGATTGGTGGCACTGTAAATTAACTGTTTTTTTGACAGCATCTTTTCGCTTGCAAAGCGAATGCGGCAACAGCAATTGCATCGCACCGGTGCAGTTCAAGGATAACGTGAGCAATTTCTTGGCAGGAGCTGGCTATAGGAGCGAGGGACGACCCCCTTCTCTTCTACCAGCATACTCACCGGTGTTCTCGATCAAACTGCACCTTAAATGCCGTTGCACTCGTTTTGTTTTGTCACCCCGCTTAGCATATGATCGTGATCGGTTGAAGAATGTTTCAAACATTGAAGTTGGAAGTGTATTAAGCATTACAGAAAATACATTAATCTAACCTAGCAAATAACTTCTTCGCCCTTATATCCAGCGTGTTGTGTGTTGCGATTAAATGCACACCGATAAACGACGTGAGCCTCGGCACGTAGTCCACCTGCTCATTCAACCATACCCGCACACTGCGCACTGATCGTTCAAACCTTACACCCTTGCTTACCATCACCAGGGGAGTACCGAAAATCCTCTCAATACAAACCAAAATCAGAAACAAAAAGTCACTCTTACTAGCTTTGTTTATATCAGTGAAACACCCCGAATGCTGGGGCGTTTGCTGGTTGCAGCGCGTAAAACAAAACGCACAAACCCGTTCTCTTTTCATGTTCACTGTCAGTGCGGTTTTTGTTTTGGGGTACCAGCCGTACCTCCTCCAGCGACCTCCATTTTCAATCAGGCTTTGGTCATATTGTTATCGGCACCAAGAGCCACGAACTACGGGGGCTTTTGGTGGAATTTCAGAACTGCTGCACCCCCATGTAAACACTGGTCGTGTGTAATCGTACTGATTTTTCAAGGACAGATCTTTTACTTTCGCTTGTCGCATTGCATTCATTAATGTTTCCCCAGACATGATGGGAGTCTTATGATACAGATGAGATAAGAAGCTTACTACGGTAGGATCTTCAATCGAGTTCACACATCAGGAATTGAATCAGGACAATCGGTAAGTAGAGTGTGTTACGATGCTAATATTAATTGTGTCAAGGCTGCTGTTTCACTGGTATGAAAAAAACGTGAACCCGCTCGAGTCCAATAGCCGTAAACCGAGACCGGTTCCTTGCGGTTCCATCGGAAAAGGAGAGTCGTCGATGATTTTCAATCTCGCAACGGGCTTTTTTTTCTTTCTAAACGACTAGACGACGAACGGTTTTAGCAAAAAAATAACGCATACACACATTTTGCGAAATACGAAATACGACCCCAAAAATGTTTTCAAAACGAAAAAAAACCATCCGATCAACAACAAACCGAGACATCTACTAATATTGCGAGGAAATGCATCTCTTTATAATCCGATGCTGTGCTGAATTTCGCCATTCGCTCTAATGATCTCATTTTAGCGAGGCGCGACTTGTGTCACAACAGGATCTATAAATTCCCCGCCTATCAAATCACTCTCAATAGAGATTCCCCCGGTGGAGAGTCTTTTGCTGCTTTCCTTTGGTTTGAAATATATGCTAAACTACACAGAACTGGACATTAGTATTCCGATCGTGCAGTGCTCAAGCGGCGAAGAATTCCAATGCGAATGGAACGTACCAAAACTGGCTCCAGAGTTTATTGACACTTTGTGTCGCGGTTTTTCGGGTCGGAGGGATGGTGTTTATGTCATCCATACATAAAAAAATCAGTAGCTGTATGATCTTGCAATGGTTAATAATGCTCACAAATAAAGCCACACAAGAATACACGATCCCTGCAACAAGCAAGAACACGGGGACGGGGGGGCCTATGTACATTAATCGCAAAATTGCGCTCGCGCACGTATGGTGTAATCAAAGCCGGTAAAGGTTCGGAAATGATTGCGTACACACACACACACACGGGGCTGACCACGAGAGGCCACCGAAACCGAAAGTCGCCAAACCGGATCTACCGCAATCTTTGGGGCTCGACACGACGACGTATAAGATCGGATACCGCCGGAGACTTGTCTCGTCGGCCACGGTGCGGGCGCATAGCGGGTGAAGCGACAAGCCACCACCTTCTAATCGCCATCGCTTCCCTTCCCCCCGAGGGAGCGGGGTTGCCAGTGTCTGCCCAGCGTTCATTCTAGCGCTGAGAGAGAGAGAGAACTTGCTCCATGTAGGTCACACAACACCGGAGCGTTAAGTTATGGTTAACGTCCAGCGAACACGCACCGTCGCAATCTTGCCTTTACCGATTAGGCCATCAGGGCTTTGGCAGCACTCGACCGTACCACCGCACGTCTCGGAAGTCGCCGGCCGGGGGCTGCCATCGTCCGTCCCCTGTCCCCATGCAAATGCAAAAAAAAACCCCATTTAGCGTGGTTTGGCACACGCCGTCTGAACTTCACCTTCGCGGTGCAGCAGATTGGTTGGTACGTGGTGCATGCGAAACTGTGCGCTGCGCAGAGGCGGACGTATTATGTACGATCGCTTACTATCGACGATCGTTTCGATGGGAACGACTCCCTTCGATTTGTGCACAATTAGATGCGCATAGTGGGCCGCATCGTGATACGGGGGTACAAGTGGTTGGACACGGTTACCCGGCCCTACCATTCCCAGTACCAAACCCTTCTGCGTGCGATCGCGTTCACAAGAACCACACTTCACTGTTGTGTGCCTTTGCCTCCAAGCAGCTCCGTCCAGCAGCTCACTAAATACCGCGCAAACGATCTGTCACGATCGCGAGGACACATGGCTCCGATCGCGTTCCGATCGGATTTCGGCCGTCTCACAAATCACACTCCACGGGTGTGAGCTAGTAGCGTGCTACACAGCTGGTGGGAGCGAGAGGGTGAGTTGTTGTAGATGATGTTAGCCGCTTAGAAGTAGAAGCAGTTTCCCTCCCCACCTGAGAGGTTAGCTTCGTGCCAGCTGTTAGGCGGCATTAGACGAATACGGTTGGGTAGATTAGTTGCTTTTCGTTTCTAGCAGTGGATGGTTGGTGGGTTTGGCTGGCTGGAGAAGTGAGATTTTTAATCCTCGGAGCGTGGGGAACCGTCGAAGCATCGATGAGATTTGTGAGCAACTTAGAGTTGCTTAAAGTTTGCAAGGACATTTGGGCACTATTCGCTAGACAAGGATTGTAAGTGTCTTCAAGATGCACCAGGTTCATTGCATGCAGGTGATCGTTGGAAGTGAGCAAGAGCATCAACAACAGTGCCGTAGATTAGTGCATTTCAGTGAAACAAGATATAATGAGTAATTATGTGCCCCACATAAGTGATCTTCACATTGTTAGCCTGGTTAGACCTTTGGATGTCCTTTCAAAGCTACTCTTCCTACCCCGCATCAGCGTGACATACATCTGGCAAGGTCACGGTGTTAAACGTTGTCCATTTTCTAAGGGCTATTATTAAAACACAAACCTCAACAAGATTGAGTTGATGAAGTACTAATTCCTCCCAACGTTGTCCGAATATCTCCCACGTTCAGCTGACTCGTGACCTGCATGTCTGAGTTTGCCATCGACAACCCGTGTCGTGAATGATCTTCAGCAATAAGAGCGTTGTTAATTCGATTCGATTCCCCACGTACTTGTTGTACAAATCAAACGCTCAAAGTGTTGACGTTTGACCGAAGAAGAAAAAAAAACAATGCCCCACACGGACGTGATCCTCGATTTACCACACCTCCAAACGCGCACCGTTACCACCCCATAAAGCCAATTTTAACTGCATGTTATGAGTGGTTTTGAGCGTGCACTTGACATGGCGGCGCCTTCGAGGGCGTCCGTTTCTTTGGCGATGGACACAGTTGGAATTGTTTCCTTATTGTCTTTCCCAATCTGCACAGCGGCTGGCGGTCAATGTGAAACCCTCGCTCCCCCTCCGGGGTCTACATTCCCACAAACGAACGCATCGATCATTCCATCTCTGACGTTTGTGAGGGCTTTTCGCAATAATTTAGCGGGTTTTTTTGTGTGTGTGCGCGCAATGATGCACAGATGGCATAAGAAAAGACCTTCAGCGATCTCGGATTCTGAATTCGTGCATCCTCTCTCTCTCTCTTCTTATAACATTCGATTCATTGATGCTGAGAAGACATTAGAAAAAAGGCTTTAAGGCATCAAAACGACCGTCACCACCTGCACCTGCATCACATTCGCGATCATCTGCCTTGCATTAAGATATCACTTCGATCTTCTCGATCTTCACATCTAATCATTCCCACAGATGGTACGACGAACGGTTGGCACGCGGCTGCCAATGCTGATGGCGTTTTTGCTGACGGCTTCTCCTCCCACCGACGCGCAACAGTTCCCCGTCTTCGAGACGCTGTTCGATGAGGTGAGCCTGCTGGTGCGCACCGGCCCGAACGCTTCCGTGCCAATACCGGAGGCGAAGCGGATCCGCGACGAGTACGATTTCGTCGTGATTGGGGCCGGCTCGGGCGGTTCGGTGATGGCCAACCGGTTAAGCGAAGTGCGCGACTGGAGCGTCCTGCTGCTCGAGGTGGGCAAGGAGGAGAACCTGATCTCGAACGTTCCCCTCACAGCCGGACTCACCACGGCCACGGGTGAGTGTGTGGAGGTGGGGCGATAAGGAAGCAGGAAGCTCCCATGCCTATCTGACATTCCCTTTCTCTGGCGCAGGTTACAGCTGGGGCTACCGGTCCGATCCGATGCGCAATGCTTGCCGGGGGCTAGAGCAGGGCGTCTGTTACTGGCCGAAAGGGCGTGGGTTGGGTGGGACGAGCCTGATCAACTTCCTGCTGTACGGTCGCGGCCACCAGCGCGACTACGACGATTGGGAGCGGGCGGGCAACTACGGCTGGGGCTACCGGGACGTCCGGAGGTACTTCGAGAAGGCGGAGCAGATCAAGGGCCAGCCGTACAACCGGCACGGCTACCTGCACATTGAGGAAAGCTCGTTCGAAACGCCATTGCTGGGCAGGTACATCGAGTGCCGGCAAGCGGTTCGGCTACCGGCACATCGATCCGAACGATCCGGTCCAGCTCGGGTTCTACAAGGCGCAGGGCCACGATGGTGAACGGGGAGCGATGCAGTGCGGCCCGGGCCTACCCTCAAACCGGTCGCCGATCGGCCCAACCTGGACATATCGACCCGCTCCTGGGCCACCCGGATTTTGATCGATCCCCGTCACGAAGCGGCATTCGGCGTGGAGTTCACCAAGACAAGCGCCTGCACACGGTGCGCGTGCGCAAGGAAGTGATACTGGCGGCGGGCGCGATCGCGTTCACCCCAGCTGCTGATGCTGTCCGGCGGTGGGCCGCGGGAGCATCTGCAGCAGCTCGACATACCCGTCGTGAAGGATCTGCGAGTCGGGTACAATCTGCAGGACCACCAGACACTGTCGGCTGGTGTTCACGTCAACCAGCCGGTAACGATACGGAGCGGGACATGCGCCGACCGGCCCCCTTCCTGAGCTATCTGTTCGCCCGCCGCGGTCCGTTCACCGTGCCGGCGGGGCCGAAGGTATCGCGTTCGTGAAGACGAAAACTCGCGCTCCCCCGAGGACTACCCGGACGTGGAGCTGGTGCTCGGACGGGTGCGGTCAACAACGATGAGTCCGGGTCGCTCCGGCACACGTTCGGGATGACGCGCGAATTATACGACCGTTCGTTGGGCCGGCCCGGGACAGCACGCGTTCGGCATTGCGCCGGTACTGATGCGGCCGAAAAGTCGGGGCCGGGTGTTGGCTGAAGAGCCGCAACCCGTTCCACTGCCCCACATGGAGGGGAACTCTTCGACCCATCCGGACGATCTGGCGACGATGGTGGAGGGCATTAAGCTGCGGTGCGCATTGGCGAGTCGGACAGCTTCGCCTCGTACGGTGCGCGGCTGCTTGGGA
>NC_054082.1:16475466-16524543 GCF_017562075.2 Anopheles merus
GGATCGAACCTTTACCAACGGTGACGAGCATCCTGGCCAAAGAAAGGCACGCAATGCAATCGGGCAGCCCGGTCGGTTGGCGCGCTTGGAAGTTTGGGCGTTGGGGCGTGACGGAGCGGCGCTCAGATGCAGCAATGTGCTCACCTCGCAATTAGCACACCAAGGCTATAGCCACCATCGCGATGGACGACCTCACGCCAATGGTTAATCACAAGTCGCAGCAGACTCGGGCACACTGGGCAGGGTCAACCATGGTGTACTTACATTCTTTTGTGCTATCAGTCATCGTCCCATCTCGCCGGGGTGGGTTGATTGCCATGGATCCCACCACCACACTACACTGTTTTGCTGATGATCGATGATCGCTGCTCTGAAGGTAATAGTCGGATAGGTCATTGACAAAGTGTACAAAGCGTTTGCAGAAAAAAACAGATCACAGCGAGATGCGTCGACAATCGTTTGTTGTGAGATAATTTAGTAATAGTGGATGCAATTTGCGATCATTACTGCCCACAAATTGTCTCATTTTGCACCTATTTCCAGCGGAGGACAAACTAATCAACCAGCCTCCGCCGCAATGCTTTGTGACAGTTTGAATGCTCCCAGTTGTCGGCTGATGATCAGCATTCCCCAGGGGTCAGAGTGTAAATGCCCCCCTTGGAAAGTAGATCAGTCACTAATGCAATTAAACCACTGACCGCATTCATGAGAGAAACGACCGTGGGGGCGCTAACGTTAGGCTTTGGAGTTTGAAGTTCGCCTCATACCGATAACGCCTGCAGCAGCCAAAGTGTTAGTGGTCGACTGATTTCACCCACATTTCACAGACTCGGATTCATTCACTGATCTTGCCGCGTTATGCAATGCCGGCGGGGACGATTTCACGATGCCGGCCACGGTTGATAGTAGTTAGTTGTGGTTAAATTAACGCATTCCAGCGTGTCACGTGTCGATGCGTTTTCGCCTCTTGACTTGTAATGCTAGCTGACGAAGAAGCTTGATGGATGAAATTTTCTTAACACACTTACCCTGCAAAGAAAGCAATATTACACAACAGCAATGCGCCTCTGAACAGACAATGCACGGTAGCGTCCCATTTTCTTCGACCAGTAGGTCCCGCAAAAGTGTAATAAAGCTCATTTTTCTTTTCAACACCCAAAACCCGAGGATGGTTTAAAATTAAAAATGTCATCCTTCGTCCCACTTACGCCGCCCCGTTGCATATGGATAATTTGTCTTCGCATACATCAATTGAAATGCCAAAATTGGGTTGGTGCCGCGGTGTGTTTGTGTAGTGACATAATTTGTACTTGCCGTGATAACTCATTGTGCGGGTATGAAGCTTCAAGGTTCGCTCGCTTTACCCGAATCGATCACAAGTTTAAAGAGATCTTGCAGCGCGGTATGAACGATCGGTGCCCTTTTTTGCATGTCATCTTCATTTGTTGATCGGGTGCAATGATTGGTGGCACTGTAAATTAACTGTTTTTTTGACAGCATCTTTTCGCTTGCAAAGCGAATGCGGCAACAGCAATTGCATCGCACCGGTGCAGTTCAAGGATAACGTGAGCAATTTCTTGGCAGGAGCTGGCTATAGGAGCGAGGGACGACCCCCTTCTCTTCTACCAGCATACTCACCGGTGTTCTCGATCAAACTGCACCTTAAATGCCGTTGCACTCGTTTTGTTTTGTCACCCCGCTTAGCATATGATCGTGATCGGTTGAAGAATGTTTCAAACATTGAAGTTGGAAGTGTATTAAGCATTACAGAAAATACATTAATCTACCTAGCAAATAACTTCTTCGCCCTTATATCCAGCGTGTTGTGTGTTGCGATTAAATGCACACCGATAAACGACGTGAGCCTCGGCACGTAGTCCACCTGCTCATTCAACCATACCCGCACACTGCGCACTGATCGTTCAAACCTTACACCCTTGCTTACCATCACCAGGGGAGTACCGAAAATCCTCTCAATACAAACCAAATCAGAACAAAAAGTCACTCTTACTAGCTTTGTTTATATCAGTGAAACACCCCGAATGCTGGGGCGTTTGCTGGTTGCAGCGCGTAAAACAAAACGCACAAACCCGTTCTCTTTTCATGTTCACTGTCAGTGCGGTTTTTGTTTTTGGGGTACCAGCCGTACCTCCTCCAGCGACCTCCATTTTCAATCAGGCTTTGGTCATATTGTTATCGGCACCAAGAGCCACGAACTACGGGGGCTTTTGGTGGAATTTCAGAACTGCTGCACCCCCATGTAAACACTGGTCGTGTGTAATCGTACTTTTTTTCAAGGACAGATCTTTTACTTTCGCTTGTCGCATTGCATTCATTAATGTTTCCCAGACATGATGGGAGTCTTATGATACAGATGAGATAAGAAGCTTACTACGGTAGGATCTTCAATCGAGTTCACACATCAGGAATTGAATCAGGACAATCGGTAAGTAGAGTGTGTTACGATGCTAATATTAATTGTGTCAAGGCTGCTGTTTCACTGGTATGAAAAAAACGTGAACCCGCTCGAGTCCAATAGCCGTAAACCGAGACCGGTTCCTTGCGGTTCCATCGGAAAAGGAGAGTCGTCGATGATTTTCAATCTCGCAACGGGCTTTTTTTTCTTTCTAAACGACTAGACGACGAACGGTTTTAGCAAAAAAATAACGCATACACACATTTTGCGAAATACGAAATACGACCCCAAAAATGTTTTCAAAACGAAAAAAAACCATCCGATCATCAACAACAAACCGAGAGACATCTACTAATATTGCGAGGAAATGCATCTCTTTATAATCCGATGCTGTGCTGAATTTCGCCATTCGCTCTAATGATCTCATTTTAGCGAGGCGCGACTTGTGTCACAACAGGATCTATAAATTCCCCGCCTATCAAATCACTCTCAATAGAGATTCCCCCGGTGGAGAGTCTTTTGCTGCTTTCCTTTGGTTTGAAATATATGCTAAACTACACAGAACTGGACATTAGTATTCCGATCGTGCAGTGCTCAAGCGGCGAAGAATTCCAATGCGAATGGAACGTACCAAAACTGGCTCCAGAGTTTATTGACACTGTGTCGCGGTTTTTCGGGTCGGAGGGATGGTGTTTATGTCATCCATACATAAAAAAAAATCAGTAGCTGTATGATCTTGCAATGGTTAATAATGCTCACAAATAAAGCTGCACAAGAATGCACGATCAACAAGCAAGAACACGGGGACGGGGGGTCCTATGTACATTAATCGCTAAATTGCGCTCGCGCACGTATGGTGTAATCAAAGCCGGTAAAGGTTCGGAAATGATTGCGTACACACACACACACACACGGGGCTGACCACGAGAGGCCACCGAAACCGAAAGTCGCCAAACCGGATCTACCGCAATCTTTGGGGCTCGACACGACGACGTATAAGATCGGATACCGCCGGAGACTTGTCTCGTCGGCCACGGTGCGGGCGCATAGCGGGTGAAGCGACAAGCCACCACCTTCTAATCGCCATCGCTTCCCTTCCCCCGGGGGAGCGGGGTTGCCAGTGTCTGCCCAGCGTTCATTCTAGCGCTGAGAGAGAGAGAGAGAACTTGCTCCATGTAGGTCACACAACACCGGAGCGTTAAGTTATGGTTAACGTCCAGCGAACACGCACCGTCGCAATCTTGCCTTTACCGATTAGGCCATCAGGGCTTTGGCAGCACTCGACCGTACCACCGCACGTCTCGGAAGTCGCCGGCCGGGGGCTGCAACCATCCGTCCCCTGTCCCCATGCAAATGTAAAAAATCCCCCATTTAGCGTGGTTTGGCACACGCCGTCTGAACTTCACCTTCGCGGTGTGCAGCAGGTTGGTGGTACTTGGTACATGCGAAACTGTGCGCTGCGCAGAGGCGGACGTATTATGTACGATCGCTTACTATCGACGATCGCTTCCATGGGAACGACTCCCTTCGATTTGTGCACAATTAGATGCGCATCGTGGGCCGCATCGTGATACGGGGGTACAAGTGGTTGGACACGGTTGCCCGGCCCTACCATTCCCAGTACCAAACCCTTCTGCGTGCGATCGCGTTCACAAGAACCACACTTCACTGTTGTGTGCCTTTGCCTCCAAGCAGCTCCGTCCAGCAGCTCACTAAATACCGCGCAAACGATCTGTCACGATCGCGAGGACACATGGCTCCGATCGCGTTCCGATCGGATTTCGGCCGTCTCACAAATCACACTCCACGGGTGTGAGCTAGTAGCGTGCTACACAGCTGGTGGGAGCGAGAGGGTGAGTTGTTGTAGATGATGTTAGCCGCTTAGAAGTAGAAGCAGTTTTCCCTCCCCACCTGAGAGGTTAGCTTCGTGCCAGCTGTTAGACGGCATTAGTCGAATACGGTTGGGTAGATTAGTTGCTTTTCGTTTCTAGCAGTGGATGGTTGGTGGGTTTGGCTGGCTGGAGAGAAGTGAGATTTTTAATCTCGGAGCGTGGGGAACCGTCGAAGCATCGATGAGATTTGTGAGCAACTTAGAGTTGCTTAAAGTTTGCAAGGACATTTGGGCACTATTCGCTAGACAAGGAACGTAAGTGTCTTCAAGATGCACCAGGTTCATTGCATGCAGGTGATCGTTGGAAGTGAGCAAGAGCATCAACAAACAGTGCCGTAGATTAGTGCATTTCAGTGAAACAAGATATAATGAGTAATTATGTGCCCCACATAAGTGATCTTCACATTGTTAGCCTGGTTAGACCTTTGGATGTCCTTTCAAAGCTACTCTTCTACCCCGCATCAGCGTGACATACATCTGGCAAGGTCACGGTGTTAAACGTTGTCCATTTTCTAAGGGCTATTATTAAAACACAAACCTCAACAAGATTGAGTTGATGAAGTACTAATTCCTCCCAACGTTGTCCGAATATCTCCCACGTTCAGCTGACTCGTGAACCTGCATGTCTGAGTTTGCCATCGACACCCGTGTCGTGAATGATCTTCAGCAATAAGAGCGTTGTTAATTTCGATTCGATTCCCCACGTACTTGTTGTACAAATCAAACGCTCAAAGTGTTGACGTTTGACCGAAGAAAAAAAAACAATGCCCCACACGGACGTGATCCTCGATTTACCACACCTCCAAACGCGCACCGTTACCACCCCATAAAGCCAATTTTAACTGCATGTTATGAGTGGTTTTGAGCGTGCACTTGACATGGCGGCGCCTTCGAGGGCGTCCGTTTCTTTGGCGATGGACACAGTTGGAATTGTTTCCTTATTGTCTTTCCCAATCTGCACAGCGGCTGGCGGTCAATGTGAAACCCTCGCTCCCCCTCCGGGGTCTACATTCCACAAACGAACGCATCGATCATTCCATCTCTGACGTTTGTGAGGGCTTTTCGCAATAATTTAGCGGGTTTTTTGTGTGTGTGCGCGCAATGATGCACAGATGGCATAAGAAAAGACCTTCAGCGATCTCGGATTCTGAATTCGTGCATCCTCTCTCTCTCTCTTATAACATTCGATTCATTGATGCTGAGAAGACATTAGAAAAAAGGCTTTAAGGCATCAAAACGACCGTCACCACCTGCACCTGCATCACATTCGCGATCATCTGCCTTGCATTAAGATATCACTTCGATCTTCTCGATCTTCACATCTAATCATTCCCACAGATGGTACGACGAACGGTTGGCACGCGGCTGCCAATGCTGATGGCGTTTTTGCTGACGGCTTCTCCTCCCACCGACGCGCAACAGTTCCCCGTCTTCGAGACGCTGTTCGATGAGGTGAGCCTGCTGGTGCGCACCGGCCCGAACGCTTCCGTGCCAATACCGGAGGCGAAGCGGATCCGCGACGAGTACGATTTCGTCGTGATTGGGGCCGGCTCGGGCGGTTCGGTGATGGCCAACCGGTTAAGCGAAGTGCGCGACTGGAGCGTCCTGCTGCTCGAGGTGGGCAAGGAGGAGAACCTGATCTCGAACGTTCCCCTCACAGCCGGACTCACCACGGCCACGGGTGAGTGTGTGGAGGTGGGGGCGATAAGGAAGCAGGAAGCTCCCATGCCTATCTGACATTCCCCTTTCTCTGGCGCAGGTTACAGCTGGGGCTACCGGTCCGATCCGATGCGCAATGCTTGCCGGGGGCTAGAGCAGGGCGTCTGTTACTGGCCGAAAGGGCGTGGGTTGGGTGGGACGAGCCTGATCAACTTCCTGCTGTACGGTCGCGGCCACCAGCGCGACTACGACGATTGGGAGCGGGCGGGCAACTACGGCTGGGGCTACCGGGACGTCCGGAGGTACTTCGAGAAGGCGGAGCAGATCAAGGGCCAGCCGTACAACCGGCACGGCTACCTGCACATTGAGGAAAGCTCGTTCGAAACGCCAATGCTGGGCAGGTACATCGAGGCCGGCAAGCGGTTCGGCTACCGGCACATCGATCCGAACGATCCGGTCCAGCTCGGGTTCTACAAGGCGCAGGCCACGATGGTGAACGGGGAGCGATGCAGTGCGGCCCGGGCCTACCTCAAACCGGTCGCCGATCGGCCCAACCTGGACATATCGACCCGCTCCTGGGCCACCCGGATTTTGATCGATCCCGTCACGAAAGCGGCATTCGGCGTGGAGTTCACCAAGAACAAGCGCCTGCACACGGTGCGCGTGCGCAAGGAAGTGATACTGGCGGCGGGCGCGATCGCGTCACCCCAGCTGCTGATGCTGTCCGGCGTGGGGCCGCGGGAGCATCTGCAGCAGCTCGACATACCCGTCGTGAAGGATCTGCGCGTCGGGTACAATCTGCAGGACCACCAGACACTGTCCGGGCTGGTGTTCACCGTCAACCAGCCGGTAACGATACGGGAGCGGGACATGCGCCGACCGGCCCCTTCCTGAGCTATCTGTTCGCCCGCCGCGGTCCGTTCACCGTGCCGGGCGGGGCCGAAGGTATCGCGTTCGTGAAGACGAACAACTCGCGCTCCCCCGAGGACTACCCGGACGTGGAGCTGGTGCTCGGTACGGGTGCGGTCAACAACGATGAGTCCGGGTCGCTCCGGCACACGTTCGGGATGACGCGCGAATTCTACGACCGTTCGTTTGGGCCGGCCGGGGACAGCACGCGTTCGGCATTGCGCCGGTGCTGATGCGGCCGAAAAGTCGGGGCCGGGTGTGGCTGAAGAGCCGCAACCCGTTCCACTGGCCCCACATGGAGGGGAACTTCTTCGACCATCCGGACGATCTGGCGACGATGGTGGAGGGCATTAAGCTGGCGGTGCGCATTGGCGAGTCGGACAGCTTCGCCTCGTACGGTGCGCGGCTGCTTGGGACACCGTTCTATGGGTGTGAGGCGCATCCGTTCCGGTCGGACGACTACTGGCGCTGCTGCTTGCGGCAGGTCGGTGCCAGCATTCAGCACCAGTCCGGTACGTGCAAGATGGGCCCGGCCAGCGATCCGGACGCGGTCGTCGATCCGGAACTGCGCGTGCACGGCGTCGGCGGGTTGCGCGTGGTGGACGCTTCCATCTTCCCGGTCATACCGGCGGCCCACACGAACGGGGTCGTCATCATGGTGGGCGAGAAGGCGGCCGACATGGTGAAGGACTACTGGAACAATCACATACCGTGAGGGAGGAGGGAGGGGGAGAAAGATATGCTCTTTGCCGTTGCAAGCGGCGCCAATCAAACTAGTCACGATGGGTTACAAGTTTAATTTTATGTTTGAGGGAAATCAACGGTACAATTTAGCATTAAGAAAATAAGAAATAAAATAAAGTTTAAATTAATAATTATAAAATTATATGTGATCGAAATTTATCATTTTATAATTATGCTCAAGCCAAACAAATGAAAAAAATCAAACGAGTAGATTCTCTTTGGGATTTGAACCCAGGTCCGATGTGTTGTTAGGTTGAACGATTGCAACCATCTCTTTAATTGGATCTTAGTAGCGGAAACTTCTTTTTCCGCCCACATGCAGTGCAAGGGATTGAAAAAGAATGAGTTTTTGTGTTCAAAATTAAGAACAGTAATCAAAAGGTCAAAAAGTAAAGCACAAACACAATTCAAGCACAAATACACACTTATACATGCCCAATGAAATCGTCGTTTTCTTCTTGGTGTTCTTGATTCAACGACCTACGTCGGCAGGCTAGACACACACAGGATTGCTAAACTTGCTACCATGAAGTATAAAAAAGAGTCTAATATGTGGTTTAGATGGGAATCGAACCCGTCCGACGAACGTTGCAACATTAGACCGCTCGCTTTTATTGCCACGCTAGCGCAGCATATGACATAAGGGTTAACAATCTAAGCTTGCCGCGAAACCTTACAACAGTCGCACGCTCAACGGTGATCATACGATAATTGCATCGTCGCAGGCAATTTTTATATGATTTTTTTATCTTTTTTTCTGAGATGCGTATTTAAATAACCAGTAAATTCTTGAACAATTAAAATACTTACCAAAAAGTACATCTTTTTCTCATTTTCTCAAACACACAACTTGTAGCACGCCGCTGTCGATTAGGTGAAGAATGAAAAAAACAGTTTTTCATCTATTTTCGCTTTTCTTCGCTTAGCTTCGTTAGTTAAATATAAATACCACTTGGAGTTTTTTGCCTTTCTTCCATCTCGCCCTTTCTCGCTTGCTTCTGATTCGCTCGCGTGCGAATGTGAGGCTGAATTTCATCCAACCCATGCGCGTAATGGATTACCATCGTTTTGTGATCATCTGCTGCTAAACGCTACACGCCTCTTACATATTAGCATTTATAAATATGATTGAGATTGTTCTGGCCAATAACGCTCACACACACACATATGATAAGCTCAAACATAAACTCGAACTTAAAAACTACACACTCGTCCCACCATCCTCTGAGAGCGAATAAGAATGTTTTCAGCATTTACGATTTAGCGTACCCTTAGTACGCTTCATCGGTGTGTCAAAAAGGATCGCATCACCTTGTTAGGCAAAAAGTAATAAGTTAACTGGTTTCCGATTCCGATTGATAAACGCAAAAGAATCTTACAGTTGGCAGCTTTGAGATACTGTGCGCGAATTCTAACAACTGCTACGCTTAGATCAGCAAACAAAAAGTCAAAGATGCCGCTCTTTACTACTCCTCTTAGATGGAAAGATGATAATCACAATAATTAAATGTCGATAACGAAACAATGCTTCCTCAATTTGGCGTATATGTATGTGTGTGTGTGTTCATGTCCTTATGCTTGATTGTTGCTGTTTTTCTCCCTTTCCCGTTCACTGAGAATATACGTTCTCTCTTACGTATCTTATCACTGTCTATCGATTCCATCGAGTAACTACACTAAACGAGCACATACAGAACGTGGCAAACCGAAGCCTAACACTGGCAATATAAGCCTTCCCTTATCCTTCTTCTTAGTCGGCAAACGCCGATGACCCCCGTCCCCGGTCGACCTACACACACACTAATGCAGCAAAAGCTTTCCTACTTAATATGCTTATATCTCACGATTAACTGATTGCTTATTGAAATAGTGGCTTAGCACTGTTATATTGATTGACCCACTGTCCTTCGTCTTTCCGCTTCCATTTGTGTCAGTATTACGGGTCAGAGTACACACAGTCTAATGTTTAGATTTGCAAACGTTTCACCTGCGTACGAGTAACGCAGCCTATGGTCCTACACATATGTACGACAACTAATTATGGATGAAATGAAAAGCGAAACGATGGTCTCACGTTTAGTGCCCAGCCAGTTTGGCAATAAATTAAAAAACAAATTATCGATCTTTTCCTCCCTGTGGCACTCAGGAAAAGATTTCCACAATGAAGATGATGTGGGATGAGAACTTCTTAACGTTAACGTAACTTAAGCTAGCAGCTCGACTCGAATCAACTGATCGCCGGTACCGCTTCCACACTGTGCATAATCGACTGGGACGACTGGCGCCATTTCCGTCCTATTTGTGGCGTTTTTGTGGTTCGTAGCGAACGACGAGCCCCCATCGCAAAGCGCACCGGACCTTACCCCGGTATCCGGTTCACTTCTGCACCGTCAGCGGTAGTGTCGGGACGCGTTTACTGCTGTAGAAATGGGACCGCAGCGATTCGTTCTCCGGGTTAGCCATAACCGAGTCGATGAACGCGCTCGTTTCCTCCTGCAGCTGGGCCAGCCGCACCTGCAGCTCCTGGTTGCGCCGGATCAGCTTGACCGTTTTCAGCGCGATATCAAACAGACCCTTGTGATTGCGCGGATGGTGCGGTACGTTCTGGTGGTGGTGATGCAGCGGATGATGCGACTGGTACGACCGGGAGCCGGAAAGGGCACCGCCCCCGTGCGCCGACGATACGCTACTATCCTCGCGGAAACCATCATCGTCGAAGTCGGACATGCTGTACGAGTTGCACCTAAAACGGGTAAAGTGGAAAAATGGGGGAAAATTACTTCTCTGCCACTTTTGCGTCTTATCGCACCCTTCTTCCCAGCCCCACACCCTTACCGACAGCTGATGATGCTTCCCAGGGGTGAAAAGTCAAAGTTTCGATCGTCCATCGAGCTGGAACATCCGCTCGACGAAACGCTCATCGACCGGCGGCTGCGCAACCGTGGCCCGGACGTGCTGCCGTCCTCCGTCGTGTCGATGCTGTCCAGCTGGTCGCTGCATTCGGGGCTGGTGTCACAGCCGATCCCTGTGCTGTGGTTGCTGCTGGTCGTGCTGCTGCTGCTGCTGCTGCTGCCACCGCCACCGCCGCTACTGCATCCGTACTCCAGCGAGGAAAAGGTGGACGAGTTGGTCGTATCGTCCATCGGCGGTTCCGTGATGCGACAAACCACTGCCGAACCGGTCCGGAGGCTGCTACACCTATCGTAGGGCGTTCGGCACCGGCCGGTGGATGATTTGTAGGATGATTGCTTTTGAATTTTACCAACTGTAAAGAAAGAGGACATAATATTTCATGAAAATTAGATCAGATAAACGCAAATAAGCCCAACAAAGACAATATTACGTTCAATAACCAGTCCATGGCAACTGGACATGTTTGGGTTTGGGGCTGTTAACAATGTAGCAAGCAAACACTCCATATAACCTGACACGATTTGCACGTTGTCGTAACGCCTCAGTGGTAAACGTCTTTCCCCCTTTTGTTTTCCCTCCATCCTGCACACTTGAGCCGTTGGTCTGACGGCGTGAGCTAACAGCCCTCTCTCCCCCTTCACAACGTAAAAAAAAACAAAAAAAAACACACACAAATGCATACACAATCGTTCGCTCAGTTTCAAACGGTATAGAAACTGTTCTGCATTGAGCATTCGGAACAACCGCCGTGGTTCCATAAAGCAGCAACAACAACAACAACAAAAACGTTGTTCAGTACGCGATTTAAATAAATACCACCACACCTCTTGCGCGCGCGCGCGCACACACACGTCTCGGGACTCGGCCGTGTGCTGAAGCGTATCGTCGACGGGTCGCGTCCGGTCGTAATAAATGCCACACCGTTGACAGAGGAGGCAGCGGCCAGGGCTTGCCAAGCGGGGAGACACTTCACACCCTCGCGCTACTGACGCGAAGATCACGTTCTGGGCCACTGGAGTGTGTGCTGTAGCAAATGTTTTACACCAACGGATTCCGCCCGACGGAAAGGGGTACGTATGGCATACGGGATTTTTAGTCGAACCGGCGGCCCCCTGTTGCCAGCATCCCCTAGACATGTGTGTGTGCACAATGTGAAGTACCCTAGACCATCGTCTCGCTCCTGAAACGGGTTTAAAGCTTTGGTGGAACAAATGAAGCATTTTGAAGGGAATTATTTAAACGGGAACGCGTTCAAATCATCACTTGAAAGCTTCATTGTCCTACACTCCTACAATTCCCGACTCGATTGATCTCGATCGGCCGTTCAACCCGACAGTAACTCCTGCGCTAATGGTTGAACATTCCACCACGGAACGGTATCTCATCCCGCTTAATCAGCACCGCGCGGAAGGAAAGTGCTTTCATCCAACCAACCCCCAACCTGCCCCGTAAGCCGTACACCTTTTAGCTGGCAACGCACAACTGACGGCACGACCCACATGGCATGGCCCGCACGTCGCAAGCCAAAGGGCACAACAGCCGCGGCGGCGTACGAACGAGAACCGACCATCCGGCGCACAACGTGCTGTAGGTCGCGTTGCAACACGTTTTCACACTCGCGCTTCGGACGAACCAGCGCTGGGGCCACGTGGATGCGACCGATGTCGTCGGAGAGAACCGAGACAGAGAGAGAGAGAGAGAGAGAGAGAGAGAGAGAGAGAGAGAGAGCCTCAGCCCGCCACAAGCGAACTGTACGTGTCACTCGAATGTACGAGAGCAGGAAGTCACACACTTACCCAGAGGGGGGTGCATTTATGTCTGGACCGTAATAAAGCACCTCCACTGCCCGGCTGGATGGGGCTGTAGAGAGAGAACTCGCGGGCGGACACAAACACACATACATACACACATGTGCGGGCACACCCAGGACGCGCTGCAACCACGTGCTTCCGGGCGCGAAGCACGCGTGAGGTGCACGCTAACACTTTCGCATGAGTACGCCCCGTGGCCGGGTACGGTTAAACAACGCGCTCGGTAGCCCGGAAATGCAAACGCTAATACGCGTCCCTAAGTCCAAGTGTTAACGCATGCATCATCCTCCTCCTCCTGCCTTTGAATGCTTTACCCGCGCGGGTTCTAACAATCGGGGAAGAGGTTTGATGTAGTAACGCAATCGGAAAGATCTGTCCGTTTCTTTGTTTTATCGCGAGCACATGTTTCCACTCTTCGCTGTGCTAAAACAGATACTGATACATTATTTATTTTGAAGGTTAGTTTACTTCTGTCCACCTCGCATCCCATGAATCTCGGGGTTCGTGTCAGCATCTCGCAACATTCATGCGTTCTCTCTCTCTCTCTCTCTAGTTCGCTTTATTCACGCGGCCTTAGCTTGAGCTAGCTTCAGGTCACGTGTCCGCTTTGTTCGGTGCCATGCTGCGGTACTTTTCTCTGAGTCGCACATCACATCTGGCCAGCTGACCAAGACAAATGCTCCCCCACTCGGCGTTCAAGGGAACGCGGTTATCAAGGGGAAGTAGTGGGAAAAGGGAAAGCAGAAGAAGATAGAGGCGGTCGAGGTGTTTTGGCGAGTGAATCTCGTCCAGGTGAGTCAATGTGTTTGTTTTAGTTGTTTAGCAGGGATGTGAGATTCGGCGGAAGCCAATGTCTGCCATCTAGTTGTAGCCTTGTGGTAGACGTATACTTATACCTACAAAGCCTGGCGTGATTCGTGTTCCTCTTGATTAGATGAATCCAAAGAAGTAGAAGCAGAAGCATAAGACCTCAAAACATCAAATCTCAGCCATCCAGTAGTCGGCGATCTCAAGAAGTAGGAGTTGGAACTTGATCTATAGTCTTAGGATCTTTTCACGTATCCAGTTCTATCTCTAGGGACCCCATGAAGCTCAACCTAACACACATGTTGTCACCTTCCCCTTCTACTCCTCTATGACAACTCTTCACACTCTTCTGCATAACTCATAAACATATCTCCAACTGTGCACCTTTCACAACTTTTACACGTGCGAATGACGTTGCATTGACGTCATTCCAGGACTGGCTCACAGAAGAAGAAAAAAAAGGCGTCAGAGTCTCCCTCTCCCAATGGAAGTGACCTCTTGCAAGATGTGGTACGCGCATTAACGCCAGGACGGGAGGGCGCCGGAAATCTACTCTCCCCCAGCAGTATCACACAATCGTTTGTGCAGTTTAAAAACCACACAACCACGGTTGTATGTGCCCTCACGTGTGCGGGCAAGTGATCGGATCTTGACCGGTGGCGCTGTACCCAGCGAGAGTTTGGGGCACACAGAGACAGTACGACATCCTAAGCTGAATGGAGTAAGCAACCAACAGATTTAGAAAGTGTCCAAAAAAACAACACAAAAAGTCTTTTTGGCTTGGCCAGTCATTTGATAGACATAATCCCTCCGCGAGTTCACGTTCGAGGACTATTGGTGGAGGTATTTGGGATTAAATAGCCAAACGCGAGTATCAGGAAAACTGGAAAAGAAGCAATCGAAACCAATTGAATTATGTTTACATAAGCCGGCCAATGCAAGGCGTTTCCTCGAACTCCTCTCCCAAAGGCACCAGACATCCAGACCATTTCCGACGCCGACAATCGACCCGGCACAGAGAACTTTTACTTTCATATTCTCTCCCCCCAACGGAGCTGCTGTAGCGGATGAATTCTCTCCCTCCCTCAGGGAGGTCCCAATGGTTCCAATGAAAACCTTCGAACCAAAGTGTTTGTGTTTGCGCGAGCGTTTACTTTCCTGCCGCTATTTGTTTGCTCCGTCCCCGTCCCCGTCAGTTTCGTCTCGGGTCGCCCGCCCCCGATGTGCGCGCAAGCGGCAGGAAACGCACTCAGTGTGACGCGAGCGGCACGTTGATTACCCGGCAGTTCGCCGCACAGCTCGAGCCGCATGGTTGGCGTGCGCGCCCCAAACACACCACCATACACCACACTTGCCAATAACACGTGACGGGTGCGCCATTGAAACGACGCGGTGCGCGCGGTCAACACAATCATCAGCTGCACAGCGTTTAGCCGTCACTAGGCTAAACACAGATCACACCCCGCCTTTCGCCTTCTCGTATTTGCACCCCACTCCCTTTCCAAGTGGCCCACGGAATAGCGATCACGGTCTAGTGTTGTTGAGAAAAGGAGGGCATGTATATAGTAGCCAGCCAGCCAAGTCAGCCCTTTATGGCTACTGACTCTCGGGGCAACGATATATTCACTTTAAGCGCGTTAGATCATCTCCCCGCCCGAGCTGTTCTGTAGCCGGGCACAGCAAGAGAATGCCCGTTGCGAGATATCAAGACCAGAGCTCTCGAGATCAAGAGCGCCCCACTCATTTCGTTAGCCGTTTGACGACTCATCACTCGCCTTGCCAAAGCAAGCCTCGCACAGCACGACCTACCGCAACTGCGAAGTGGAAGAGGATCGGGCCCGCTCTCTATAGCAACCACTACCGGGGCTCACTCCATATTAGAGCGTCTGTGTCATTTGCACTATTATCTCGACGGATCTTTGGACACTCAGGCGTAGCCCCCACGTGCTCGCGGGCGTTCGATCGCTGCTGGTTAGGATCGGAGTCACGTGGAGACGGCACCATGTTACTTATCGCAATTAGAAGCGCAAACAGCTTGCGCAAGCAGCAACCCTTACCATAGTTTATCACGGAGAAGTTAGACACGGTCGAAAGTATGCCACCGACACCTGGGACGGCCTGGGTTTGCAGCGGCGGTGGTTGGCCCGAGTTCGGCCCGGGCGACAGTGGCGGGGCCGGCGATTCCGGCCGCGAATCCGCTGGCGATGGTGGTTCCGCTAGCAACCGGTCGACTCTACTACACGTCTCCTCACCGGCGGACGGTGCTGTCGTCGTCACGGACAGTGGCATTGTCGGGACAGGGCTAGGGCAACCTAATGTGCCGCAACCGGGACGAGGGATGCTCTGCAATGTAAAGAACGAAAAGACAGTTAGGAAAAAAGTGAAAAATTATGCAACGTTCGAAGCAACAGCACCTCCCTACTACTCCACCAAAACCAAAGGCCTGCCTCGTTAGACTTACTTATCAACAGTTACGCGTGTTAAACACAATTTGTTTTTGTTTCAGCGATGTTGTTTAAAATATGTTTTCAAAAACAAACAAAACACAAAACAAAGGAAAACAAACCCCTGATAGCTTTCTTTTGGTAGCCTTTTGACATGAAAAGTGGCACATAAAAATAGAGCAATAAATCGGAAGCAAAACACCGCCGACTGCTTTATCAGCGTTTCTCGAGCGGGGAGTTTTTTGGTGGACCCGCGCACTAAACAGGCGCATGTGTCAAAATAGTGCCACTGTGACAGCTGACGAGATGAAGAACACCTAAGTAGGCATCGACATCAGGCAGCAGTGCTGAAGTTAGGGGTGCCAGATAATGGGACAATGAACGAGAGAGAAGATCTACAGTACCATTGCAAAAGGAAAGGAATTGAATCATTCCACAAAGGCTACTGATACTGTGTGCCGGTTCTTGGGCAAGTAAAAGTGCACGAAAAAAAAGGACACCCATTAGCAACCCCAAGCCCCAGGGACACAATCAATCGCTGGCATCCCCTGAAGACCTCGGACGATGGTTGTTGCCGGCGACCCGTACCCCAGGGGTTTGTTTGTTACTTGGAGGTTATTTTAAACCGCCGTTAATTTTCTTCCTTTTGTTTTTTTTTTTTTGTCAGTGCGAAGGTAATGATAACGGTGGCTGCAACGCCATTCGGACCAGTCTACCGGAACAGTATAACTTATCCGGTTCGGGGCTTTGCCAACGATGTATGTATCTCCTGCTTGCTTCTATGACCTGTCGCGGTTAAGTGCGTGCAATTTCTAACTTTTAAGTGCGGAAAGTCTACTGAATCCACTTCCGTTTTGTGCGGTCCGTTACACCTCAATCCCCCCTCCCCTCCACACTCCGTTCCTTCTTCCTTTTGGTTACACTTACCTTGCGAGTTGTGTGACTGCCGCCGAGTTTGGTGTCTGGGGGATACGCCTTTTCGAAGAAGCGAAAATTGCTACCTTTTCGGGGAAATCCAACCTCAACCTCTGCGTCGCGCGAGATTAACAACCTTCGCCAGATGGAAGATTATAGCCGCACAAACGCACACACACACACACACAAATCCGCACGCAAGTCGTCGTAGTCACACGCTTTTCCAACGATGCTAAGGGCACTGCTGCTCGAGCTGCTTGCCGTCTCAAGTCGCCAAAGCGCAGAAAATAAACACCACAACCCCTCCCGTAAAACCCGTAAACACTCCACAGGCACGCACACACACAGGCCACTGCAACAACACAACGTTGCCCCTTTATGCGAACGATGGATGGGGTGCACAAAATTCTCGGAACTAAAAACGCACACTTTTCGCAAATGGCCGCACCGAAACGCGCAACCACCAGAAGGAGGGAGCGAGAGGACAGAGGAACACGATACACAATGCTCTTTCCTGGTTTTTTTTTTATGAGGGGAGCGTTTTTTTTTACACCATTTCGATGAACGTGGTGCGATTTATTCTTTTCTTTTCCCTGTCGCGTTTTGAACCACGCTCGCACACTGCGGCTCGCACTCTATTCACGTGTTCGGTGGTGGTGTCGCATGAAATGTGCAGACAGCGGGGTGGGACACAACCGCAACAATTGGGGGACGCTTCCCGCCTGGCCGTACCAAAACTGGAGGGGAAACAGTGTGTATGTGCGGGTTATTTTGTGTTATTATTTATTGCTTGCTTGCGCCACACTTTGCACACTTCCTTCGAGCGGCAGAAGGAGATACACAAACACTCGCACACTATGCTCTCTTCCACGGTGAAAAAAACCCCACTTCACACAATTCACTGGATGAAATTACTGCACTCTTGGAATTAGTCACCCTTCCAAAAAAAAATGCGCTCACACACACACAACACTACACCAAAAAGCACACACAGCAAGCTGCGACGGCAAAACTTCAAATGCACCGCCTAACTCCGCGCAGACAACAGACTCTTCACCTCGTTGTTGTGGTGATGGTAGTGGTGGTGGTGGTTGTTTTTTTTTTTCATGCACCTGAACCCATCCCCGTCGTTGTTCCCTTTGTTCGACACGGCGGCGGCTTGATGGGCGAATTCGGCGAAACAAAAAAGGGTGAAATTACTTCCACCGACCGTTCGTGGGGTGTGTTTGCTTTAGCAGGCCTGCCAATTGCTGTCACTTGCTTGCTCCAATATCACGCACGCAATTGACGGTCAGTATAGCGCCACACTTAAATGCCTGGCGAGTCACGATAGCTACACAACACACAACGCCTAACCGGATGGATGGGCAAGACAGGCGGATCTGACAAATGGACAGCCAGTCACCGTACACAACAGCAGTGTAGCGCTTCTCTGCATGTTCTGAACACAAAGGCAACGCATTCCTCGCATCTAATGCTGGGTTTATGGGTTTCGCTCTCTCTCTAGAGAGAGAAAAAGAGAGAGCGATCGCGTTGCGGTGGTGTACTCTCGAGAGCTTACACCGTTTCTCTCCACAAACTATCCACAGTGTTCACAGTGCGTGACGAGTACCGCTAACGCGTGAATGGTACGTTTAAATCAACGTTTTGTTTTATTTTGTTCTCTCTCTTTCTCTCACTTTAATGGACATCTGTTTCACAGAACTTACTATCATCGAAGAAAACTAAATAGTAATTAAAATTATGCACGACAGCTCACCAAAAATCGTTACTTACTGTATTTCAGCACCCTTCCTGCCTTCGATGCACTACATCCGATGGCAACATCCCTTTCGCCTTGGCAAGGGTGTCAAACACGTGCCCGTCATCGTGCATTTCAAAGGTAGGTAACACGTTTGCCTATCATAAAACCTTTCCATGTTATTTATTTGGATTTTTGAATTTTGAAATTAAATGAAAATAAAAACCAAATTAAAAAAAAGTCAAATAAATCGATTGTTTGACAACGATGCACTCTTCGCCATGAAAAGACGAGAGAGCCCCATAAAAAAAACGCGCGTGAGTAAAGTCCCGTTCCGCTCATTTCGTCAGCAAGAGACACGGCAGGCAGAACAATGGAATTGTAGCAATAAAAACAAAAAAAACTAAATCCATGTGCACTGTACACTCATCGCTGGGTCGGTGTTTCCTTTGCCAACCCTCTTCTACTTCCAGCGTGTGGAAGCGTTCTCTCACGTTACACGGGGCCGCCACTCCACCCGAACGGTGAGCAAACTTTGTGAGCATCTCATCCACTATGCATACATCCACTTCACGCATATGCTTACGCGCAAATGCGACCAGCGTGTTTCCCACCGCTATACCACGCGAGCGTGAGTCACGCCGGGAGGGTTGCCAGAACACGTGCTCACGACACCGCTTTGCTACTAAATGGCCACCAATGCACACACACACACACACAACACACACACACACACACACACACACACACACACACACACACACACACACACACACACACACACACACACACACACACACACACACACACACACACACACACACACCACACACACCACACACACACACACACACACACACACACACACACACACACACACACACACACCACACACACACACACACACACACACACACACACACACACACCCCACACACACACACACACACACACACACCACACACACACACACACACACACACACACACACACACACACACACACACACACACACACACACACACCACACCACACACACACACACACACACACACACACACACACACACACACACACACACACACACACACACACACAAGGCAGCATATCCTTACAGCGTGGCTCATCGTGCGGTTTTGGTGAATTATGTGGTGTGCTTTTCTTTTCTTGCTTATGTTCGCCTCACTTGTATTGCCATGCAGCCAACGGAATTTAATCGACTTCCTGGCCGCAACGATGAAGCTGAAATGTGATAGTGCACATGGAGCGTACGGGTGTTGGTACCTAGTAATGAATATTTCAAATTGAAAATGCACCGCATATCAATGTTCTAAACGGGCATGCTCTTTAGTCCACGTGGCCATAGACATTGTGTGTGTGTGTGTGTGTGTGTGTGTGAGTTATGGAATTGGTACTGTTTACCGTTTATGGTTCAATTCCACAAATAGTGTACGGCAAAGCCAGAATCGTATGCCACCCAATTATGGAAAATTAATGCAATTCCTGTTTCTAAAACAAAACCAAAGAGCCAAACAGGCGTCCTCCGTTCGCCTGAATAATAAAACAACACACAACAGATGTCTTACACATCTTTCTGTACTTCTGAGGAATGGGTGCCGAATGTCCTGCGGCAATACACGTGCCATTTTCTGCGTAACTTGCGCTTTTCGTCAGATACGCAGCCACACGCACAGCCAAAAACAATCAGTACTGCTTTCCTAGAACACATTACGTAGAAATGGGGTACCTAAATCTAATGTTCTGTTTTTTCCAAGAACAAAGGCTTCATCAAATTTTTCTGTGTAGCATCCTGTGTCCCATGTGCTTACGAGACTTATTTTTATCACATCTCAGGTCTCAGCGGACACGCTGGATTCGCGTCTGGCCTTGTAGCAACTGGCATCACCTACCATTATCGTTGTTTTTTTTTCTCAATATTTTCTATATCCTATTCCTTCCTTCCTACCTTCCATTGCTTCATGCCCTGTGTCACGTGTTGTGCTAGTGGTCGTGCGTACGCGCCGCGTTCGATCCAATTCGCACAGCAGAAAAGGCAAACAAATCATTCATAAATCATGAGCGCAACTTCTTCTACGTCGTCCTTTTGGGGGGAGGGCCGCGATCACGTTGTACGCCGGAGGGTGAAGGCTAGGGTTTTATGAAAACGTGAAACAGGCAGTTTAAAAAATGGATTATGCATCTTTTAGCATTTCAAAATATTAAAAAAAAAGAAAATGTTCCCATGTTCCCCCACTCTCCTCAACGAGAAACGGTGTTTCGTTTGCACATGGTCTGTCTAATGCTGAGCGAACGAAAAATGCACCATCGGCTTGCGTAACTCATTAAAAAGCCGCTCCACCAGACAACAACACTATCGTGCCGTGAATTCCTGCTCCCAAATTACGCCGCCCGTTAACCTCTGCTTGTAATATAAAACCATTCTACCTTCTTTATTCTTAGCTTCGTCCGCTTCTGTTCCGCGCTGCAAGCCACCAGAGCACGTGGAACGACAGGTTCCAGGTCTGTACGGCTCAAGCAATCGCTCACATTTCGACATATTGTTTGCGGCACTAGCCTGCGCTGTTGACCCTTGGGGCGAGTTCGCACCGTTACAGCCACGCGACAGTGCCTGCCGCCGGGTTATCCAATGACAGTATGCTCGGCTACCAAGCAAACGAAGTTATCTGACACTAATGATTGCTTCTTTTGCGTCCCCTCCCGTTAGCGAACCTGCTCCCTAAGTACCGCATATAGTCACAGTGGTTTGGAAGGGATAGTATTGGACAGAGAAAAAAAAAAGAAAAATGGGCATCCGGAAAAGAATAGGAAGGCCACGATTAATCTGCACGTGGCTGTATTGGTGATTTGTCACGTGATTTGTTGTGGTTTTTGTCCTGCTAAGATTGAAGTAATAAAACACACCTTTAGGGGGTAGTGTTCATTAACTCCAGAATGTCTTACAATCAATGTGTGTGTGTGTGTGTGTGTGTGAAAAGTTAGTACAAGTTGTACACATAACACCCAAAAATAGGAACTTCCTAATCCATAACTACCGATAATCCCTCGCTGTGACATTCCGTCGTTCCATACGACTGGCTAACACATCATCATTCATACCGCACCAGCGATGGCTTCATAACGGATGGATGGAGAGAACCACGCGCGTGGGTGACGCTATCAAGAGAAGAAGAAGAAGAAGGAAAAAAAAAACACCACCGAACGGAAATCAACAAAAGCGCTCGGTGGTGGGAAGCAGGAAACTGGGTCATTGGCGATGGCTGTGATGGTAGCCCGAAGCGCGTACACCACACGTGTCTAACCTGACGTGAAGACATTATGTAAGGTGGAAGCATTTCCCAGGGCTCTTTTTTCTGGTTTCTTGTGTGTGTGTGTGTGTGTGTGTGTGTGTGTGTGTATGTCTGGCATGTTTCGGTGGTATGTAGCAGGTGGCTTGTGCCGTTTGCTTCGAACAGCAAAGCGATGGCCTACATTAACAGACAGAACGCCGGTAGAGAGCACGTGCGTCGCGTTTTGATGGTTATGGGCACACATATTTGCTTTCCCCCCCAAATGTTGTTAACGACGGAAAGCACCATGTGATACGATTATTTTTGGTTGCAATATATCATTGCTCAGCTAATAATTAATTAAATCAGTTGTTATATTTGTCACTGTCAACTGCATAGATAGAAAAAAGGAAAGAAATTAACTGTGCCTAACTCGTGTGATAGCTTACATCATGAGTTGGAAGAGTGGGAAGAAAAGTTTTTACTCATACCCTCTCTCTCTCTACAAAAGATTTCATTTTAATATTTAATTTATCATTTAGCATCCACCAACAGCTGATGAATCAATACCACACATTATACATTTATTTAAATTTATCAACAACACTAACTATCTAACCGTGAACATCGTTTACGCTATACCTCTAAACACTTTTTATTGATTAAAGAATGGTGTAAAGGTCTTAGCGCTAGCGAACACACAACTCGGTCTACCTCTTTCCTTGGCCATCGGTTTCTGCTTGGCTTTCAGGCAGGGTTGCCTTTATCATAAACATGAGCGTTGTTTCCGATCCATTCACCATGCTATACGTTGTGCCTGTTCGATGGTGCAGAAGTTTCATAACGTTAGAGGTATAAATAGCGAAACAAAGCTGAGCTTAACCCGCCATGCCATATACTTACTCGGTGGAATCATCAGGAAATCGCCTCCAACAACGTTCACCTCGTACCCATTAATGATGAACTTAAGCGCGCCACTGAGTATGAGAAATTTCTGCAAAATCACAATAGAAAAATTTTATCAATTCTCTGATTCACATCTTGAATCACCCTTCCGCTCAACCTACCAGCGAACAATGCTTTGTGAATGTGGTTTTCTTTGTCACGTTGGGCAGAACCCGCAAAAAGCCGAAATTGTCCTTGTTCGAGTAGACGTAGAACGAATACTCGATGCCTTTGCACCGCTGGAACGCTAGATGCTCGAGGGACAGATGGGTGAAGCCCTGCAGTTCGACGTTCGGCAAGCCAGCCGCACGGTTCTGCCGGTTTTCCATCAGCACCATCATCCAGTCCATCACTTTGCGCTTCTCCGCCAGCATATCCGCACCGGAGAAGGAAGCGGATGGGGAGGAGGAGGACGACGACGCAGCAGTTGCATTCGGTGGTTCGGCAGAGGACGGAGTGCGATCGGCTTTAGATGAGGATTGTTTTGAGGGATTCGCAACTTCCGATCGTTCATTCGCTTCAGCCGTATTCGTAGCATCGTCGTTCTGTTTGAAAAGAGATAAAGAGGAAGAATGGTTTGCAATTTAGCGCTACCGGAAAAGCGTTGTCCACACCCAACATCCGCTACACATACCGTCATCACCGCTGACGAAAGGCCCGAATCGCTAGATGTGCCCTGTTCTTGTTGATTGGACGCGGATAAAGAGTACGATTCCGAAGGCTCTTCGCGGCTCGCTGTTTTCCGTCCCTCCCTTGATCCCGACGCCACCACCGGTGCGGGTGGTATACGAAATCCGTCCGAATCAAACCTTTCCTCCCTCTGATTGACCACTTTCCGTGCCCGTCCGCGTGCTTTTTTGTCCGTTTTCTCCGACGATTTCGTTGCAAATCCGCCGTCCTTTTCGTTCGATGGTTCGTGCTTTCTTTTCGCTTCCTTTTTCGAACCGCCGCCCTTTTCCTTCCCCTTCTTGCCTTCTTTCTTGCTGGTCTGCTCGAACTGTTTAAAATATTTCAACATATCCTTCATGTTCGGCATTACGTACTGCGGTGCATCGGTCCGGGCGATATCGGGATTATTGCGCAGCACCTCATCCGCCAACCGTCGGCTTCGGTGGCTTCGCCGTGGACCTTCGCTTTCAATCTGCTGCCGTATTTCGTTCGACACGTCCTTCAAATACTTCTGCGCCATACCGGTCACCGGCTCGGTGGCGGCAGGCTCCGGTGAACTAGCTCCCGCGGGCGGCTTCTCCTTCTTCTTTCTCTTCGACGGTCCGGACGGTTTTAATTTTCTTTTCGGGCTCGCCGCTCGCTCCACTTGCTGGGGTGGACTACACTTTTCCTCCTTCCGTTCCTTAGCGCTCGCTTGTTTCTCCTCCTTCGTCCGATCGCTCTTCTCGCTCCGCTCTTCGTTCTGTTTCTCTCGCACTGGGAGCTCGACGGGACTATCGTACTCTTCATCTCTTTCCGATGCAACGGGGGAGGAGCGGACAGTCGCTGTAACCTTCGGGGCCGACCGATCCGGTGACTGGGTGCACCTGGTAATGGTTACGTCCGATAAGCGTTTTACAAGAACAGCCAGTTCCTTAACCGACTGCTGCTTTCGCTTTGATTGTACCCGTTGTTCCTGGGAATCGACGAGCTCCTGCGTCAGGGGCAGCGGTACTGGTGATGGTATAGGTTGACGCTCTTCGTCCTCCGGCATCCTATCGGCAGGATCCTGCACAAACAGCTTACGCCGTTCCTTCCGCTGCTTGGCCTTTGGTCCTTCCTGGGAGCAAGTGTTTTCGACCGTTTGAAAGTAAATTTCCGTATCAGCGTCCACCTTCGATTTGGTGGCGCGCCGCTTCGGCGGATTGCAGATAGTGGTACGTCGCTCCGTCGCTGCACCGCCCCCCGGTTCCGGTTCGACCAGCTCGGAATTTACTTTGCTGTGTATCATATCGACCGCTTGTATCATGTCCAGCGGCACATGATCGTGTGGTGAGTTTACGCTGAGCAAGCGCTCGGAATGTTGAGGCACTTGCAGTGTTGTATTACCAACCGGTTGAGGCAGTGACAGTTTCGACTGCTTTGGCGACGGTACAGCCGTGATCAACACACGCAAATTGTCCTGCTTGCGTTTACGCGATGAGTCCGAATCGCTCGAGTCCGGTGACGCTTGGCTGTTGCTCGGTGCTCGGTTGTTTGGCTCCTCCTGGTCAGTAGGCATTCGACTGTCGCTCTCGTTGGCTGTGTCGTCATCGCAGAAGGCGGACGGTGGTTCCAGAATATCCATCACGACCGTGCGCGGCGTGGCCACGTTTGTGATGGCAAGCGTATCCGTGATCGTTCTGTGCGCTGTTTCGCCTTCGCCAGCCCCACCTTGCTCATGGTCTACCTCCATCGGCGATGTTGCTCCCTCGTCCCACTCGTCCATGATCATGTTGATGGTGTTTCTGTTGGTACGATTGTTGCACGCATTCGCCGGTGAGAGAGGAAGCTGTCGATCCGGCCGTGCAGGATGATCAGCAGCCGATGGCGGCCGTGTGGGCGAACGTTCGGGCGAATTCGCGGTGGATCTGGAGGGAGATGCAGGTTCCTTGCATCCTCCACCATCATCATCAAATGCGTTCGAACGACCCTGTCCGAACAATCGTCGGGAGTGTTGAGCATTTTCGGTATCTTTGTGTGCACTGGTTTCGGTGCCAGCTGACCTTTGGCGTTGGTTCTGTGTTGGTTCAGGGCCATTCGATGGTTTTCTTTTGCTTGGACTGGTAGCCTGTTGCACATGTTGCCTGTTCGATGATCTGGTAGGAGAAACGGGCATCTGCTCGCGTCTGTTCGATGACCTAGTAGGAGAAACGGGTATAGTAGTTTCTAGCCTATTCGATGATCTAGTAGGAGAAACGGGCGCTGGCTCCGACCTGTTAGAAGACCTTGTAGGAGAAACGGGCGTATTCGATTCTAGTCTGTTCGATGACCTAGTAGGAGAAACAGGCGCCGACTCAAACCTATTAGACGATCTGGTAGGAGAGTTGGGCGCCAGCTCGGGTCTGTTTGAAGATCTAGTAGGAGAAACGGGCGCCGACTCTAGCCTCCTCGATGACCTGGTAGGAGAAACGGGCGCCGGCTCTTGCTCGAAATCGAACGTGAGTCGGGATCGCTGAAGTGTCACACCCCGATCCGATGTTCGCGACCTGTAAACACGTTGATTCGCCTGCTCTTCATCACTCTCGTCTGATGTAATCTGCGAATCTTCAGGTGAGACCCGGGGCGAAATTTCACGCACTACGGTTAACTTTTCGCTAAAGCTCACACGATTCCTAGGCGAAGAGACATGGTTTCCGTGCCCGTTTTTCAGAATGCTACGGCGGGATGGCGTAGAAGCACTGTCCCGATCATCAAGCGAAGCATTCAACAGTTTAGCCAGCGGCACCGCACTGATATGCTCGCGATACGCCAACGAAAGGCCACTGAGCGGTGTGCATGGTTGGCGGGGTGATCGACGCACCGGGCTCGGAGTTTCCGGTATAACGACCAACGCATTCTGTTCCCGGGGTGGTGTGTTTTCACGACCATTTTGTTGCCCCGTCCCGTCCGGCACGTCTTGGGTGGCAGGGACCGGCGTCTGTATGGTAGCCGGTGCTACCTGGGCCCCTTGCTCTCCCCGGTAACTGTTTCGCGCCGGACGGTGAGTTGGCGTCCCCGGTACCTGTTCGTCTAGGATAGGGGAAATCGTTTCCCGGAAGTTGAGCAAATTTTGCCCCTTTCGATTGGCCTGTTCGCCCGCGATCGGGGTGCTCGACGCCAGATGGCTCGCATGCCGCAAGGCTTCAAATTTCATATCATTGCTTCGCTTGTATTGCTGTAACAAGAGTTGCTTTTGAAGGTTTGTGGCGGGTTTTAGCGAAACATACGGGCTTACGTGTACCGTGCTCTTGCGTGTGGGACTAGTTACAATCGTTGTTTGTGCGTTTCCTGCACCGGTACACACCGGCGACAGGGCCACCGATAGCCGAGCGGGAGTGATAAACGAAGACACGCGGTTCTCGACCGACAGATCTGCCAACGGTTGAATCAGTGCACCGCTGCTGCTTGCCGGAGGAGAAGCAGGAGCAGCAGCAGGTGCTGCAGCAGTTGCAGCTGCAGGTGCTGCAGCAGTTGCAGCTGCAGCTGCTGCTTCTGGGCTGCGGGCGGTTGACAATTCCCTGCGGTTGCTGTTGCCTGCTTGCGGCACTGTAACGGGCTGCACATGATCCAACCGGAAGTGGAACGAATTATCCGACCCATCGTACAGCCGCGCTCTCGCACCGCCGCGCTTGCGCCGGAGATATTCCAAAATCTTCTGCCCGTTCGAGTCGTCCATCGCCGTCTCGCGTATCAATTCGTCAACTTCCGACAGCCGGAGATCGGGAACGCTACAAACGCAAACAAAAATGGGGATAACTGGTACCGGACTTCCTGTGCTATCGACACGAACAACTTACTTTTGCATAAAATATGCCATGGTTGCTCCCTGCTTTGATCCAGCCACAACTGGCTGGCGTTTTGTATCAACTATTATAACACTCGCACCAATCCCAAGCGCAATTTCACCGACGAGGACGCGTCTGTCCCGTGGCACACAAATATATCTGGTTTATCGTGTCTGTATGCACAATGTCCCCGCGTACACTTACAACCGCAAGCACCTAATCGTTCAGCTATAGCCATGAAAACTAGATTCCATCACGGTGCGTCCGAATGTTTGCTCACATAACACGAAAAAACACAAACTTGGCTGAATGTTGGCGTTGGCTTTGCCTTCTCTTGCGTTCGTTACAAATTGTCGTTATGAAAATGCAAACTGACAGGTCGGGTGGAAATGTGTCAAACGGCCGATGCACAGGGTGGCTGATGCACGAACATCGGGCGAACACTTTGGGATTACAATTTTTATGAAGAATACCGTTGAGGGGAGAAATATGTATGTGCTTTATTTGTTAAATTGTTTCTCATCATTAAATAAACATAGTTATTGTGCTATCCGATCTGAAATAAGCAATTACGAATCACTTGTTAGCAGAAAACGTTGAAATATTTCAAACGTCATCATGGCGGACGGGCGAAAATATTTCAAATTTAATATTGGCCGTTTTTGTTTCTTTGCATAAAGTAGCATTATTTACCAAAGCATACATTTCTTACATAACATACAAAATCATTTGATTTGTTTGCAAAATAAGTTGTAAATCTTACGTCGACCTTTCTCAAATGACATGGGCTCACAACAGCAAGTAAGCAATTCCGAACTCACACTCATTTGGCAATTCGATGCATTTATTTGTTTCATGCTCGGTTCAATGCTTTACGATGAATGCTAGCTACTAGAGCTTTCGCTAGCACACGATGCACAAGGAGCAAACACACCGCACAAAGGAAACACACAAATGAACAGAGGGAAAATGCAAACCCATTCCCGCCCGGTGCCTGTTGCGCAGTACCGAGGAAACGGCAAACGATTTCGATACGATTAACGTTCAATACCGACTAGCGTTCAAGTACTGGGATAACAAACAAAACGATCCTAAAGCCTACGCACAGTGCAACGATTCCGAGCAGTGATGAAAATGAAAAGACGAATAGTAGTGAAGAAAATAAAACGAAATTCCTGTCCACCTGGACACGTGACGCCATCGAACGATTTTGCATGTCGGATGAATCTGAGAAGCAATGCCTGGGAGCTTGAGTTTCAACAGGGGACAAGGGAAAATAGAACAACATAATCTACTATTTCTCTCTCTCTCTCTCTCTCTCTCTCTTTCTTTCTCTCCCTCTCTCTTGCTCCCTCTCTCTTTCTCTCTCTCTCTCTCTCTCTCTCTCTCTCTCTCTCTCTCTCTCTCTCTCTTTCTTTTTCTCGCTACATACTACCCAAGCGCACTAAAACTCGATAAATGCGCCCATCCCGTAATCATACACCCGACGACCCCCGTATGGTCCCTAACCGGTATGATGATGAAGTTGATGGCGCTTAGTTTACTTTGGTTTTGGCTACCGTCATGCGACACACGAAACCGTACAGCCTCGGGAAGTGGAAGATGGCAAAGTAGACCGCCGACAGGTAGGCAGCAATCATGAACGTCAGGAAGAGATCGAACACGGCCGGCTTCACGTTGTAGATGTTGAGCAGCGCGTCACGATCGTCGTACAGCATAAAGTCCGGTTCGCGGGCGTCCGGCTTCTCGTACGTGACCTTCACGTTGCGCAGGTACTTTTCGAACGCGTACTTCAGATCGTTGTTCTGCTGCGTCGAGCGGATGTTAAGCCAGGGTTTAATCTGCTCCCGGCTGATGGCCATCGAGCCGGTGAAGATCTCACCGGCGGCACCGTCGTCGGCCGGCACGTTGTAGATATGGCTTGCCAGCGCTTCGGCAATAATCTTCACATTACGCTCGAGCGCGTCCAGCTGCTCCTCCGCGGTGTCATCCTCGAAGATGGTGTTCCGCTGCGGGTCCTTATGGCTCTGTGGAGATGGAACAAAACCAAAGAGGAAATGAAGAAAAACCCACTTCCGATCGTAAGCACGCTTTGCGTCGGTCAACAAACCTTCACATTCGACAGGGTAAAGGCAGGCATGCGCTTCATGCTGAATCGCTCGTGCTCCCAGGCCAGCAGCGTGTCGGCCAGATTGATCTTCTTGTGCACGCCCTCCACGCTCACATTGCCATAGCGCTGGGCGACGGTGCGGAGCGTTTTGTAGAAGCTGTTCATCGCTGTGCCCTCCTTCGGCGGTTTCGACACGTGCATGTAGATGTTTTCGTTCGCCAGCAGCTTGCCGATCGTGTCGAGGCACACGACAAACTCCGCATGCTGTATCTGCACATTCTCGTCCAGGTTCGAATCGAGCCACTTCTTCATGCCCTGGAAGTTGAGCAGCAGGCCCGATTCCGACACCAGAAAGATGAGCCGATACTTGGGGATGCTGGCGTGCAGCTTGCTGAACAGCTCGACCAGCGTCAGCAGTACGGCCACATCCGCATTGCTCTGCCGGGAGTTGGTCAGCCCGAACGTGTCGAGATGTGCCGTGACAATGATCAGCGGCAGCTTGCTGTCGCCGTCGAGCGTTTTGCCCGGCTTGAGCGGGGCCAGCTCGCCCTGAATGATCGGTATCTTGGACTGCTTGTTGGCGGTATGGGACGCACCGGACACCACGATCTGGTACCCGTTGGCGGAGATGGATCCGAAGATTTCGCTAAACGCGGAATCACGCTTCTGGGCGCTCTGCTTCTGGGTGCGCACGGTCGTACGCGTTACCTCATCGATGATGCCATTCAGCTTCGGGTCGTACTTGGAGAAGTACACCGGAATGGGGACATCCTGCACCATCATCGCCTGTTCGAGCAGGTGAATGTGCTACAAGAAAAAAAAGTAGAAGAAATAGGTCGTACAGGTAAATCTGCCGTAGAAACCTTCCAAAGCTACCCCATCGTAATCGAATTAGTGCGCGCCAACTGGAAGGTGCATGCACCTTACGGCTAATTGGTTTAGGTCGTTAGCCTCAACAAGGGCCACGCCGCTACGAAAGCTAACAGCAGCCATCCTTTACCTGCTTGTCCTCCAAGCTCAGGGCGGCCGTATCTTCCGGCAGCAGAACTACCAGACCGCCCGCCTTGGCACGGATTTCCCGGAAATGGTCGATGGTCATGTCCTGCAACCGGGTCATCACGCAATGCCGGGACGTCTGCCAGGTGTAGAGGGATTTGGCTTCCAGGTTTAAGGCGGACGCGCGGCAACCTAAAACAAAGACACGGGACCAATATCAACACCAGGCCTCACAGCATACTTTGTGCAGCACCGCGATAGTCGTTAACGCTAATCAACCACGAATTAAGGGCACGGGCCCTAACCTCAACCGCGAATGCACAACACCGGACGAAAGGGTAGCGCGACACCCTCGGCTGCTTACCGTAAGCGACACCGTGCACATCGTACTGTGACATCCGCTGAACGCCAAACTCGCTCGCGGCCAGCACCGGATTCGACGAGCAGATGATCAGTATCGGTAGCGTGATCAGCAGATAGTACGGCAGCCCGCCGCGAAACAGGTCGGCAAAATTGTCCGCTTCTTCAAACATCTTCACCGCTGCAGTGTCGTAATTCGAGCCTTCCGGGAGATTGTCACACCGCTGCCGGAGGAGGGCAGAAGGAAGAAAACTAACTGTGCTCGAGTTCGAAGGCCAGATGGCAAACGGCACGGAACGGCACAGCAGAAACCTGCGCTCGCGGTAATCGTTGGAAGCCAAATGTGGCCGGTTGTTTTCCCTTTTCAGTGAAGAAAGTGCGAAAGTAAAAACCCCGTGTGTGTCGTTGAGAAAAATTACGGGACCAATTGCCCAATACAAATGCACACCGACAGTGACAGCTGGGGGAGAAAAATGAAAACGGGGAACGAAACTGTCATCCCGCCGACAGCGGCATCTTTGACAGCGCTCGCAGGCGTTTTCAAATTTACGGTTGAGATATGAATTGCGGGAGTTGGTTTATTATTAGCTTTTAATTATAAAGCGAATGGTGCATGATTTTTTTTTTGTTGAGGTATACACAAGGTTCACAAGCTAACAATCAGCTATTGACACAAGTCTGTTTTAAATAAAGATATATTAAAATAATTATAAAAGAAAGAAGACAACTTTACTCATTTTTTTAGATGATTTAAAATTTATCCATCAACAAAAATGGTGCATACATCTATCAAAGATCTATCAAAGATTGTTTTTATTCAAATTAATCATAGCCCACGCTCACGCCCACCACTGTACCGGCAGGCCCGATTGTTTGTAATTGTGACCAGAACCGCGTATTTGCACACCACGGTTGCCTTGGTGATACCAACTAAACAAACGTTTCCATGTTTACATGCTTAATTTCCACCTGGCGAGTCCTGCCAGCGGTCCGGTACGATGCAGTCGAGCGTAACCCTTCCAGCGGGTCAATACGTGCTGTGGTCCGTGCGAGTGAATCCTTCGAACCCTCCCCGGTAGCGGCAGTGCAGGTGAAAGTGAAAGCCCTTGCGGAAACAGCGAACGTGTACCATGCCCGACAGGAGCGTTCGCTGAGCGAGTGCAAAATGGTAGTTTCTGTGCGTGAACGATTGATCATCCAGTATGTGGCAATGCTTAGGAACGTGCTGCTTTTGATAACTGTCTCGTGCAGTGACCTGGCCGTCCGGGCTAGTGCGGACTTTTACAACTCGAACGATGTGCAGCTGTACGCCACGCCCGACGACTGCCGGGCCAACGAGTACTACGATCTGTTCGCCTTCAAGTGTAGCTTGTGTGACGACGGGCTCCATCTGATTCCGGCCAAAGACAGTGAGTATGTCCCAATGGGGCGGGTTTAAACTTTTGAACCGTATAACCTCCTATCGATTTAACAAATAAACTCCATCCCATCCGCCATTCCGCAAGCTCCAAACTGTTCTACTTGTGTTAATCCTACCTACGGGTCTGCTAACGTACACCTTCCCAACTGTCCAATGCATTCCAGAACTGTCCTGCACGTGCAACGACCAAGCCGTTGCAGTCCGTGACCATGACAGTGTCCTTCAGCGACCTGTTTGCCAGAACGTTAGCGACTTCTTTGCCCAGTTCCCCGCCACCGAGCGGCTCGACACGGTCAACTACTGCAAAACGATCCAGGTAGGCATCGTCAATACGACCAAATCCAGCCGGAGCGTATATCAACGGCGCCGCACCTTTCCGCCGGGACGCGACGAGCGGGCCGTTTGCGAGTGTGACCTAAAAGCGAACGTGCTGTACATCGAGCCGGGCGATGGATGGCCGCCGGGTGATCCGCGTGGTGCTCATAACTTTTGCATACCGCTGTCACTGCTGCGGGACGTGCAGCACTATCCCCCCTTCAGCCTGAACCGATTGCTGCACCAGAACCGGCAGAACGCCAACGTGTACAGGGATGTGAAGTACCTAATAGTGTTTTGTCATGTGATGCGAAGCGTGCGACACTGCCAGCAGCTGGCGAATCTGTGCGTGCTCAGCTTCTACAGCCTGGAGCGCCAATCGCCGTGTGCCATTTTCTACACGTACCAAACGTACGACCTGGCAGCGCTCGGAGCGTCGGGCTTGCCGAATGCCGGCAGTATGCCCAGCGTGGTCAGCGCCAGTCAAAGCTATCTGGCCGGTGAGGGTGGGGCCGGTGGTGGTGGAGGAACCCTGCCTAAGCTGGGACCCGAAACGGTCCGGCCGGGGCTGTTCTATCGGCGCGGCAAGTACGTCAGCGAACTGTTGGAGAAATTTCTCGACTACAGCTACGACAGCGATGCGAACAATCGGGTAAGTTGGTTATGCCATTTGCACAGTGGTAGCGGTCACTACTTTGGTGCCACAAATTATGGTCTGCTTCCGGCATTGCGGATGGACAGAATGTCCCCTTTCCCTTTTCTCCCGTAAATTGATCGTAGTAGTTTTAATAATCCTTTTCCTCGCCCAGCAGCTTGTGTTCACTCGGTTGCGTGACATTTTCCTAACCAAGGAGCTAAGCATAAACGGTAGTGCCGACATCGCCACCGAAGAAATAGACGACATAATGTTGTTTTTTGGGGACAAACATGCTACTCATTAGCGAAAGAAAAAGAGTTTGGGGCGATAATGTATGCGCTATGATTAATTTTAACTGTAGCCGGGGCGGGTCAAACCCGGGGCACCAGAGTTTGAAGTGGGTCAAAATGAAAGAAGAGGGGGAGAACGTCGGTAAAAAAAAACCGGGTCATGCACAGTATATGTATCCGATTTTTTGTAGGGTATGTCCTGGAAATGGAGATTAACTTTACGTTCAAAAGAGGTGAAGAAACTTTGAGCTCGGCATGACCCAGTTCTTAGTGTTTCCTGTCAGTAGCCACTATTTGGCGCAATTTACTATGTAGCACAGCTGTCCCCCATTTGCAAAAGGAAAGTATAAAATTATGAAACTGTAATCGAGATATTTATCGAGATGTAATTTCACTGATAAATGGATAAACCCTACACCGGTCAAGTGCAGCGTAAGTGCTGCTGTGCGTGATGTCCCGTGTGTGCTGGGTAAATGTTTTTACCACCATCGAAGGTCACCCCCACTAACTGATCCTCTTCAATATTTAATCGACCCTATATGTCGCATTCATGAGGAAATCATGGAATGGAATGAAAAACATGCCATGCTTGTTCCACATGGCAAAAGGAGCACTAAGTCCGTGGGCTAAGCGTTGCAGCAAAAGAAGGGTACCTTCGGTTGTTTGGATGGTTCTCAGTGGTTACTAGGAGCAAATATTTGACATTGGTTACGCGTTGAATTTGCCTGCCGCGGAGGTCGTCGATGTTGTGTTGCATCCACATCGACGAACGAAAGGCATGTTGGTGTTGGTTCGGGTTGTTCCGGTTATGCCAATCAAGTTGTTCTTAATATTAGCTAGCATTGTGCGAAGAGTGGAAATGGGGAGGGTAAAGTGCATTAGTCTACTTTTTTGTATTACTCAAAAAATAAGCTCGTTGACGTGGCGAGGATCAATAATAGGAAGAAAGGAACCCTTACGCCCTACCTGGAACGCCAATTCCTTAGGCATTTTATTATCTGGATCATTAAATCTCGGCTGTAACCTTTTATGCTTGCCTCTAAGTGCACCGTCTAGTACCTTTGCCTGTTACGTGTCGTTCTTCATTTTTGTTGCTGCACCCTGATATCCTTGAACACGAATATGCAAATGTCGCCACACGAACCGCACCCCCCACAAAACCATTCGCACTTGCACACACACACACACGCACGCTCATAGACCTTTTGGAGGCATTGGTTCCCTCTCGCCTAAAGTTTCCTGATTGATTACCATCGGTCGTTTCAGCTAAACAACACGCTCAATTTCACCCTGGCAGGCTACGACTTGTCTGGCCATTTGCGACAGTTTCGCGAAATGCGCTTTGCCGATCTGAACCTTTGCGAACGGTACGACGTCAGCCAGGAGCAGCGGATACGCTTCGGACAAAACTATTACCGCAAATGTGCACTCAACGTTAACCGACTTGTTGAGGACTTCCGGGCAGTCGAGTTTCTGTCGCTTTACGTGAGCTACTACGAGCAACGGGTGCGGCTGATGCGTTCGGTCCCCATACTGATCGAGAATGCGTTTACGCAGAACACTGACCCAGAACCGGATCGATGGCAACTGGTGAAACGGTTTCTGCTCGTAGACACCGTGTCTGGGCTGAATGAACTTCACAAACCGAAGCTGTATGGAGAGATTGATGTAAAGAATCAATTCTTCTTTTTACGCTACGCGAAGAAGATTGAGCTCGAGTTTAAGCTACATCCGGACCATGGCAAACACCCAAACCGCATCTCCATACCGCTGGTGCGAATGGAATATGCACTACTCAACACATCTGTGGCCCTTCCGGGTAGTACGGTTGAGTTTGAGTTTCGAGTTACGTTCACCAAGGCATACAGTTACGCTTCTTTGCTGGAGGTACCTGAAGTCGTCTCCCAATGGACTTGGAATACTTACAGTAACCTGTTGAGCGCATTTTTGTTTCCACAGATTCTGCTGCCAATATTCATACTGCTCGCGTTTTCAATGAGCGTCTTTCAATCGTATTGCTACAAACTGCGCCAAAGTAAGCAATACTACGATATGGAGATCTTTTGGAACTTCTTCGTCTATCTGGGCTCGTACCTCGGAACGGCATTCCTGATCGTGCTGGGAGTTATTGTGCTGCATGCACTTTTCACCTACAAAACGCAAAGTACGGTACATTTGCTACTTCCGCTCGAGGTTCAGAATCTGGTGGAGGTGTTCATCTACGTTGGATTTGCTTTAAAGGTGTGATAGAGTTGAAGATTACTGGTGCAATACTAACGTTTCTTATCCTTCAGCTCATAAAGTTGATGCGTGTGTTTTTCTACATGGCCAACGTGGACATCTTCTTCATTGATTGGGAGAGGCCTAAGATATTCGACATCAGCACGATGGGGCAGCGGTTGCACCAGCTAGACACACCATCCATTGCATCGAGCACGAATGTGAGTTGGATGGGATCTATGGGAATGTTCTAGCTAATTTCACTACTTTCGGGTGCACGTAATGAGTTGGCTTGTTGTTCGCTTGGTGGTCACTCGTAGAATGATTTTATTTCTAATATAAAATATAATTCTAATCCTATATCTAATGGTAGTAGTGCAATCGTTTGCTATTGTTAGTGTTAGTGAGTGAAAGAGTGCTACACGTTACGCGCGATGCGTTCTGTATGTGTTTGCTATGCGTAACGCGTTTTAAGAAGCGGTTACACGTTGTGTCACCACAGATCCATCCTATTCGTCTTACTATTAACAACATGACCCACACTTGCCCTTCTTTTAGACCAAACCCAGCTCGCATGATAGTGTATCGGCGTGGCGGAACTACTTCATCGCCAACGAATGGCAGGAGCTGGCAACGAAGCGCAAGATATCCATGTTTGCCCATATCGTCCTGCTGGCGCTTGCATTTGTGATATTAGGCTTCGAAAATTGGGCTTCCAATGCGTTCGATTTGCATCTGCATCGAAACGGCGAACATCTAGGCGAGCGGGACAAAATGCTCCTGATCGCGGTTGGCATACTAATCTACACGGCCGTGTACGTTGCCCAACGGTTGTACAATTTTCTAATACACGATCGTTTCATCGAAAATGCCATCCAACAGTTTATCGATGTGGCGTCGATTGCAAACATTTCCGTGTTCATACTGAGCATGGAATCGTATGGATACTACATCCACGGCCGATCCCCACACGGGTTCTCCGATACCGACATGTGCTCGATGATAATGCAGTTCAAGCGCGAGGAAGACAATCTGTGCGGCAATCGTGGCCTCCTGCCCGGATCCGAACAACAGACGTACTCCATTCTGGTGCCAAAGAATCTGCGCCTGTTTTACGACAAGCTGATTACGCCGTTACGAAACTCGTCCTCGCTCGGGCCGCATCAGCATCTGAATCGGCCGCAGCTGATCGGGAGCGCCAAGATGAGCGCTAGCGAAGTGTTTACCAGCCCGGGCGGCGGCCGGCTCGAGTACAACTTTGAGCGGACCATACTGACGTACTACAATGTGAATCGTTTCTTTGCCGCATTTGTCGATCATGTATGTAAATGCAAAGAATACGCAAGAACTGGTTCTTATTGACATGTTGGTGTTTGTTTTCCAGGCTCTCAAGGATCTTGACTATATTATCCAAGAGCGCACGATTCTGGAGAATATCTTAAATTGCGAATTCCAGAACTACATTACAGAAAGTAAGTTAAAAGAGTCACCATTCGGAAATAGCACAACTCAATTTCCTTTTTCTATCGTTCGCCAACAGACAAAGGTGTTTTCTACATCGACAACGGACACTCATTCGACCAAATTCTGTTCAACGGCAATGAGAGCATTTTCCTCCAGGTTGAGTTGTTGCTGTTTTGTTGTGTCGTGCTGCTGACTGGGAACTATTTGCTGGGCATCGTGGTGATCGGGATCGTTTACAAGTGTTTCGAGGTGGTTATGAACTATGTGCTTAAGAATAATCTAGCCAAGAAAACGCTGATCGATAAACGCTTTTTGATATAAAATAGGGCACATTGAAGTTTCTTAGCAGAACAACAATAAAGATATGCATTAGTGATTTTACAAAATGAAATATATTCTAGTAATTTTCCCGTTTGTTTGCACTATGGATTGAAAATAACGGCTAATTTGAATTACAATCATTCAAATCGACTGATGGTTGTATTTTTGACGTGCAGATGGCGCTGTGCGCTTAAATGTCATCCACTGCTGCCTGCTGTCAAGTCGTCAATGGCAGGGATTTGTTATGATAGCTGGCGTACATTTTGCGGCATCGTTGGTTTGCGGCAATTTTTGCTAAAATTAAAAGCCCCGAAAAATGTCTTCTCAAATTCAATCCGTTCATACACCATCGGTATCGTTGAGTAAATACAGGGACCAACATTTCAAGGTAAGACTCGCTCGCGGCAAGGAACCGTCGCACGTGCTTACACAGCCGCTTGAGCAATCTCACTTGCAATTGGTGCAATTGTTTATCGTTTCCTTTACCGCGCTTTTAGGGCTCCCGGCATGAACAGGAAAAACTCCTGCGCGTTTCCTCCACCCTGTACGTGGGCAATCTTTCGTTCTACACCACGGAGGAGCAGATCCACGAGCTGTTTTCGCGCTGCGGTGATGTGCGGCGCATCATTATGGGGCTGGACAAATTCAAGAAGACACCGTGCGGCTTCTGCTTCGTCGAGTATTATTCACGGCTAGACGCGGAAAGTGCGATGCGATACATCAACGGTACGCGGTTGGACGATCGAATCGTGCGCGTCGATTGGGACGCCGGTTTCATCGAGGGCCGACAGTACGGACGGGGCAAGACGGGTGGCCAGGTGCGTGACGAGTACCGGCAGGATCATGACCTGGGCCGGGGCGGTTACGGCAAGATGGTCCAGATGGGACAGCTGGGTGCACCGTCCATGCGCGAGTAGAGCACGTGTCAATCGGCCAACGGTACAGCCGGTGCTAGGACGATAAGGTTATATTGTAAATTCCTCATAAGCGTACTATATTTAAGTAAACGAAATCATTTTCTACAACCGGAGCTGGCAGTGTGTGCTTTACAGTTCTGTCTTGGCGGGTGACAGTGATGGTCCTTTTTTCGGTTTCGATTTGCTTTTTTGCTTCGGCTTGGCCAGTTCCGTCTGTTGTGCTCCCTCTCGGTACGGGTTCACGTACTCTGGCGTTCGCTGGTCCTCGTTAATTTCTTGATTGAGCAGCCCGAGCAGTTCGATGGATTTCTCGTCCAATATTTTCACGAACGTTTTCGTGTAGTTCAGCGCATCCGTCATGAGGGTGCGCCATTCGGAAACGCCCTTCAGTATGCGATAGGACATGTCCGGGAAGTGTAATACCATCTCGCCGAACAGGCAGGTGTTTTCGAGAAACTGTGCCAGCGCATTGATCAGTTCCTGAAGTTTGGGAAATCCGATTCGGCAGTAATTTGGTTGCCCCTCAGTTTGCCTCCTTCCTCGCGGATTATCTGAAATGCGGTGTGAGTAAAGCGGTTAGCATGAGTTTTTGGAACACGATGAGAGCTGAATACACGTACCCGTAGGATTTCATCGATTCCTAGCTTCATGAGTTTGTAGCGTTTGCTGTAATCTTCGATCGACTGTAGATGGTTCACCAGTAGCTTATGTTCCTCCCGCTTCCGTACGAATATGTTCGCGTCTGCAATGAAGCTAGTTAAGGAAAAAAAACTCCAATTGTTCGCACAACGATAAGCCAAATTAGATAGATAACCGCCGTGGCCGGAAAAAAAACACTGACGTGTCCTTTTCGTGTAACGAAGAAACGTACACTGCTTTCAGCCAACAATCATCTCATTGAAAAGGATACAAACTTTCTCGTTGATGATTTTACCCAGATCGAGCTCCGGTACTTTCTCAACGTCTTTCGCAAGCACCGGTTGTGGAAAAGTGTTTTTCTCCAGTCCGGAAAACTCGGCAAAGGTTGAGGTTAGGAAGAGTATGAATAAACAATCCACCGAGGAGTACGTTTTCCGAGACATTCTGTGAAAGTAATTGGACGATGTTTGGCTTCACTTTTTAAACCCTAACGATGGTGATGATACGATAATTTAGGAGTTTTTTTTTCTTTGCTGCTGCTGCACTGTTTATGATCGTGCCGTGGACCGTGTTGCTTTCAAACTGCTTTTGAGGTAAACAAAGCACAAAGGGGGACTTGCACGGACAAGGTAAAGGACATCGTTGTAAATAAACACGTTGCAATTATTTTTAAGTATTGATGTAGGGGTGGTATTTGAATGCACCTCGAATCATTGGATTATGCGTAAATTAAACACATATTTTTTGATAATCTTCATGATGTTTATTTGCCAGTTTTGTTGAATTCTATTTTTCCAATTGGATTTTTGTATGACAGCGCCATCTAGTGCAAAACAAATAAGTTATAGCACACGTGGGACGCGCAATATGGTCCATGCGGATGTATCGGATGGCCAGAAAAAGTGTTTAAATATTCATGTTTTATGCTGCGATCAACAATAACTGTTCCCATCCGATCCATGTCGCAAGCAGCGATTATACTGTTGTGTGGCAAAATAATTACAAACTAGTTTGTGTAAGGTTTGTTCAATTCGTTACACAAAGAAGAGGATCAACAAATCGTAATGTAACAAAAATCATCAAAAATTTCGCATCACTACAACCAATAAACCTATAAGGCACACACTTTCAGTGAGCTTTATTTTGCAGTAGAATGAACACAAAACCCAAAACTCAAACATCACTGATCTACCCCAAGCGTCGATCGTGCATGCATGATCGGTACGCTGTCGTCAAATTGTTTGATTAGGATCTCCCGTAAAGATCCCGTCCGACAACGGGACCCAGCCCTTTTTCCCTTTTGCTGGACCCAACGTGTATGTGTGTGTGTGTGTGTGTGTGTGTGTGTGTGTGTGTGTGTGTGTTCATCGATTGACCAAAAGGCGTTACATTCAAATGCGAACGGTGAAGGTGTGAAAGGTGGCAGCCAATGATTAATGACACCGCGTGATAATTAATGATGTGATTTTATTGGGAAATCTTTTCCAATTGCGCCGGGTTTGGGATGGGTGGGTGGTATTTACTTGAAGGAACCGAGCACGGCTGGAGGGAGCATTTAAAGGGAGGAAAGGAAAAATGCTTCAAACCCTGGTAGATTTGATGTTCAAGCTCTGTTCTCCTTACGCTTTCGATCCATCGATAACGATCGACGGGCACAGGGCAATAGGTGTCGTCTCTATTGTTCACCAGCAAACGGTACGGACAACGGGCGAACGCAAACGCAAATAAAGGTGTGAAAGACTTTCGTTTTTTTCCATATTGTTTCATGTTTACATATTGTTTTGTTTATTTCTTGCTCTAGCCTTTCCACGTTCACTTTCCCACACAGTTCCTCGAATCAAACGAAGGTTGTATATAAATATTACATATGTGTTTTTTTTGTTTTATTATTTTCTTGTCCTTTTTTTTGTTTTGTTTGCTGTTTTCCTCTGTTGTCTGTTGCTTTAATGTTCATATTTGTTTTAAAAGTATCTTTACTTTTCTTCTAACTTTTTATTTCCCATTTCCCCCTTTCATCCTGCCTACATATTTACCCCTTATGCATTTTCTGTTTCTTGCTTAACTTGCGCAACTTTTGTTTAACTAGTTTTTTGTCCATCATCATCTTTTGTTCGCTTTTTCGCGCGAGCGATCGATACAATTGCTTCATTCTTCGTTACGGGCTTGTTTTTTTTGTTGTGTTTCGTAATTGGTGTAACATATAATTTAAACAAAAAACATTTAAACCATACCACTATCGATTGCCCATTTTGATTGGCTTTGCTTTTACACTCCTAATGGAGTTTTGAAACACACACACACACATACAAACAAGGTGTTCTCTCATAGGCCGGCTCGTGGCCGTCCCTGCAAGAAGATCAATAACGTTACTAATATTATTATGGACGCTCCATCGAGGGTAGAGGTTCTGGATGAGCTGGCCGGGGGGGATTTTGGTCATGTTTGTTCACTACAAGTTACCAGTTTAAAAAAAAACAACCAAACGATCAACGCACAATTAAATTAACTAAACTATTTTGATTCTGCTATCTGTTCACGCTCTTACTATACTACTTTTAGCGTAGTACCTACACCCACTCTTAGACCCCCCCTTCGCCTCTTCTCCCCTTGCTTAACACTACAGATGTGTCCCTCTTTCCCCGTGCCGGGGCTCCCTCTGCAGATCTTCGCTCGCGGAAGAACGTTTCTGTATTTGTAGTTGATTACACATATATGTACATTGACCGGTTCGGGTTTTTTGCATTATTACCACAAAGATAGTGGTGGTGATGATGATGATAATGATGACGATGATAATGATAATGGTGGTGTAGGTGAACCTAAAACAAAGTTTGTGTATGCTACATTCTAAACCAAACCGTTGCCGAATTCTCAACAGCACAGAACAAAACGGCAAAGCCTACCTAGGCCAGCAGCATAAAGAGCAAGCCCTAACTCTTCACTCTTCAAATCGCAACATTGTGACAGGGGGGGGGGGGGGGGGGGATTGGAAATTGATTGGATGGGGGGGTTTCTTGTTGCAGTCCAAGCTAACAGAACGAATGTGTTCTCTACAGACACACACACTCACATTCACACGCATACATACACACGCACTCTATGTACAGCGTGGCACTAAAGCACTAAACTGAACAGTACTCGAGCACAGACACTAAGAGAGGACAGTTGTGGAACTACTTCCATTAAAAAAGGGGTGTGGGGGAACCATTATGGACGGTCAACAGTTTTGTTGTTGTGATTTGTGACATCTCGCACAGCTAGCTTGGGACTTTATTGGGAGGGACCTCTTAGCTTCTCGAGGGACCTCTTAGGATCGCTTTTAGTGATTCTTTTTTTTTTGTTTGCTCTTGTTGGAGAAAAGAGAATGAGCGACTGAACTGTGGCTCTATCCGAATTCTTTGCCCTGCTGTTAAAATTCCATTTGCGTAGAGTTTTGCGGTGTTTGCAGAAATGCCACAGTTTATTCACGTTTAATTCTATATTGCAATATCAGTTTGTTTTTTTGTTTAAATCAGCGCGCACCATTAGCTCTGTCCCTTCTTGCTTAATTACACTCACACACACACAGTACGATACATGTATATAGACTATAGATAATTCGATAAGTTTGTTTGCTTTCCAAAAAAACCTTAACCGAACAACCGACGCGAGCCTACGAACTCCTGAACTCTGCGCCCTGTCACTCCGCTTCTGAGTGCTGGGCGTGTGGCCACCGCGGGCACTACACAACATTGCACAAGGGTGTGTTTTTTTTTAAAGTTTGGACGAAACATAATTTAGTGTGTACAAGCGAGCGAGCTCAAGATTTCTAAAACTAAAACGAACAAACTAGCTCGAAATGAAAACTGCTCGCGATAAAAAAACAATAGGATTTTAACCGAACGACACCTTGCGTGCGTTTACCTTGGCTAACATTCTCTTGGAGAATACCGAGTACCGTGACGCCGAGGGAGAGTGTCCGAGTTCGTTCACATCGTTGCTTACGCCGCCTCATCGTCCACGACGGACACGTTCGTGTCGTCCTGGTGCCGAAGCTGCTGCCCACTGCTACTGTCCGAATCTCCGGCCCGGTGATCCATATCCTCGATCAGCTGCAGACTGGCGGGCAGATGGTGGTTGACTCCCAGCCCGAGGATCATTTTGCGCGTATCGCCGACCGGCGCAGCATGATCGACGGCAGCCAGTGCTGCCAGCGTGCTGTCGAAGCTGCCGCTCACGTGGCCGCCCCCATCCTGGCTGGCGTCGATCGTCGCACTCTCGCTGTCCGGTGCTCCCGCACCATCACGGTTCGATCCGGGGGCGGCGAGTGTGTCACCGGCGCTTGCAACACTGCGCGAGCTAGTAGCGCTGGCAGCACTGCCTGTGTGGCTGCCGCTACTACTATTGCTACTGCTGCTGCTGCTGCTGCTGCTGCTGCTGGTGGTGGTGGTGTTGCTGGCGGCTACAGTGGCCCCGATCGTACCGCCGCTGACAAAGTTGAGCGTGTTCTGGAACTGGGTGAACTGGCTGGTGCTGGCCATCAGCGAGGACAGTGCGGCAGCGGCCATATCCGAGCAGCAGCTGCTGTAGTACGAGCTGGACGAAGGGGATAGTGCCTGGGAGTTAGCGAGACCGAGGGCTTGCTGTTGCTGCTGCTGCTGCTGCTGCTGTAGCTGGTGATCGTGCTGTTCGTGTAGCTGCTGCTGAGCCTGCAGATGGTGGGTAAGTTGCTGCTGATGGTGCTGCTGCTGTAGTTGCTGCTGCTGCTGGTGTGAGTGGGCTTGCTGGTGCTGCAGCTCTTCCAGATGGTGCTGCTGTTGTTGTTGCTGCTGCTGCTGCTGCTGTTGCTGCTGCTGTTGCTGCTGCTGCTGCTGATGTTGAAGGGTGGCGGCCGCCGCTACCGCGGTAGTGGACGCGCCTCCCATCATCAGTGAAGATCATGTCGTTGTCAGTTGGCGCCACACGGCCGTGTGTCACATCGAGGGAAGGTAGGGCCAGGAGAAACTACTGCCCGACAGCAGCATGTCACGGATGAGCGTTTCTATAGGCGTTTTGCCTACCAGTCGGACGAAGAACAGTTGCTCTATAACCTGGTAAGGGCGAGAGTAGATCGGTTACGGATCGGTGTAAGCAACGGAGCGGCTGCTACAATCATTTGGCGCAAAGAGCGAGTGAGCCGTACCTGGGAGGAGACCGTTCGGAGGGAGGGAAGACGTAACAGTAGCTTGCCAAACCGGGTCGGTTGGTTGGGATACTGGGACCGGCAATACTCCTCCAGCGCGCACTGGGACTTCTCCTGCAGCGACTCGATGTGTGCCACGTCCGACAGCCCACAAGCATCTGGAAGTAGGAGTAGACGGAAGAAAGCAAAACACAATTAGTTCTAAATTCAATGAAATTAAAAGAAAAAGCTACAAGGGTACGCTTCAAGTAGGAAGGAGCCAAGGAGTTGAAGGGATTTGGGGCAGGTTAGTCTACATTAAACGAAATTGTGTAAATAATAATAATAAAAAAATCATATCCACCTTTTTTTACACCCTGAGTTAACAGTGTTTGTTAGAAGGAAAGCAAAGTGTTCATTAATCGTGCAAATCGTGGTGCTTGTGCGCGTTTTTGGCATGTCTGGACGTTGAAGGATGTGTGTGTGTGTTTGGGTGTGTTTGTTAAAGCTTTGGTTAATACTGGTGAAGTGAACTTAAACCATTTTAAATGGGGGAAAAAAAAAGAAACTTAAAACATAGATTAGTGATAAGAAGCATAAAGAAACTGAAGCCACGAAGCGTAAGAACAAAACGAACAAAAGTGTGTGTTGAAACTAGCTGGAAAAAAGAATAAAGGTGAAACTGATTAATGTGTGAAATGAGGAGAGTAACAAGAAAAGAAAGAAACACAAAAGAGATAGAAATGAAGAATGAAATGTACTACGATAGAGATAGGTGCTACTACCCCGTAAGTGCAGCCATCAAGTGTAGTCGCACACACTACCGTTGGTGCCATTAGCAGAGGCATAAATTACTTCCGACTACCGAGACTACTGAAGCACGAAGACTACTGAAAAACGCTACGCACATTGGAACATGACTTCAACGACACACACGCACACACACGCGTACACACTCGCGAAGAAGATGCTTCACTGGCGAAAATCCACTCGAGACAACGTCAGTGCCATCTTGTAATCTTGCCACATACCGGCAAGAGCACCAGGGAGCACCATAAAGATCCATAAATCACGGTACCGTTGACGCGTCATCATAGCTGTTGCATTCTTGCCGCGCGTCTGGAGGAATTGCCGACCATGGGAAGAAATTCCACTTTGGTGGAACGATGGGGACCAACGAAACACATTTTTCCCCCGAGCGAAGTTACGTTTTAATTGTGCTTTATATTGTCTGCTTTATGTCCTACCGATGTCTTGTGCCAAAAAGAAAACACATACCCCAATCTGCCAACTATTTGCTCCTTGTGCTTCCACCATATCACACCGAATCTCGGACTTCTCCCTGGCACCGGGAGTGGGCCCAGGCACCAGCCCGGTCAATTGAACCGAGCTGCCTCGCTAATGCTCCGGAGGCATAAATACTAATAAAAAAACCCCCCGGGTACGGATTCCCCGGATGCGTTCGGTGGTCGCGTGCGCCCCGTCCCCCAAACGCTGCGCCGCTGCGTGACACCGCGCGACGGCTCCGGCTAATCAAGTAGCGCATAGGGTAATTAAAATTTATTCATCGCTGCGCACACGCACGCACGGGGGACGTGTTCCGCCCGCGGTTGAAGTTTCGAACGAGTGGTGGGTGCCCGCTGACACCACCGCTACACCGCCGCTCGAGAAGGGTGTCCCGGCACTTGACTCCGTCGTTTCGTTGCTAATGGGTTAACCAAAGACTGCAGCCGCTCAAAAAGCTGCTGCTCCGATAACATCTGTTTGTCGTGGAGGGCTTTTTTTTCTATTCCGCTGTTGTTTTGTTTCTCGTTTCTCGTTCGCTCATGTCAAGCATCGTGCCATCGAGGACGCGATGGTAACGACGTTGATGATGAGACTGATGATGAGACTGATGATGAAGCAGCGATGATGTGTGTGTGTGTGTTGAGAACGGAAAGCATAACGGCTGGAGTTAGCGCTTACCGTTGCTGAAGGAATTTGCCTTTCGCTCACCTGTCTTGTGGTGACAGCTATGGAATGAACCGTAGAATGTCACTGTTTAATTGGATTTGATTGTATAGGGGGGGTTTTTCACTCATGGTTTGACAAATTTTACCAGTAACGCTGGCACTGATTACTCAAAGTGTGTAACACATATGCGTTCGATCATCACCTTCCCAAAGGGTCACCGGGAAACCGCTCTCTGGATGGAAAAGGTTAAGTAAGCGGTTGGGTTTGAAAAGTGTCAGATTTTGTTGCTCCCCGTCCCGTTTTGTCCTGCTGCGTAACAAAACGAGCGGCAGTATCAAATGCGCAAGCTACCGGTTACGCAACCCGGGGGGGGGGGGTCTGGCATGGAAGCTAGAACGATCGACGCACGATCGACACGGATGCAGGGTGGGTGTGATGAAATTCAATTAAACTGCCTTCAATTGAAGAAGGCCTAGAATGCGACAGTATCACACACACACACCACATGTATGTATAGCGGCGGGTGCCATCCCGCGCCACCGTTCGTAGGAAAGTGCTCGATGGCGATGATCTACGCTCTATTTCGCTACGGCAATGAGCAAGGGAGTGCCAACGCGGGCGACCAAATTAAAGACAATAATCTTTATTTTCCATCATGCTCGAGGAGCTCTGCCGCCAGGAAGGGGGTATTGTTCTTATAGTGGCTTGTGCGTTTGGGTTTTGCAGCAACCGTCTTTGGGTTGGGATGCAGCGGCAACCCTCTCTGTGCTTGTGATCAAGCTTGACATTCTTCACTCCATTCGGACCAATTAGCGCAAATTGCTACTGATTACGAACACTTTATGTAGGTCGATTGACAACCGAACGGCCGGCAGCAGCATCATCATCATCATCGCCGGAAGGGTGTAGCAGCAGATGCTTATGTTGCTACCGATGTCCAACCAGTGTCCAACTCGGCGGAATGAGTGGAATTGATTTTTTCCAAGTGCATTTTCCTGACCTAGCTTTTGCGCGCTGGGCGAGATTGTAATTTAAAACGAAAGGTAGTTTGTGTATGAACAATCTTATCTTATAGAGATAGAGCTTACGACGAACCAAGATGCCCGAAAATGGGAAACTATCGTCTTACTGCCCCTTAAAAACCCCCCATTCCCCGAACGGGACGAACAAACTGCCGAAGAAAACCGCCTTTCGCCTTTGTCCAGCCAACATCTTAATGATGTGTTGTAACTCGATACCGTGCCAGACCGTGGTTCCCAACTCCCGCACCGGCCACAGACGTCCTTCGTCCTTTTGTGCGCCATTTTTAATGAGCAGCATTTCTGTTAGCAAAAACCGGGCGCCTTTGCTTGCGGAAAGTATTAAAAAAGTTGCACCACAATGCACGCACGAACGCACGCAAAAAAAACTGCTGAGCAAATGCAAATTTTCGTACAAAATTATCTTTTTTGTGTGTGTGTGCAATGTCGCTTAAGGCGCAGTACCGTTGGTGGGCGACCGTTCGGTAGCAAGACATCAAAGAGATTTCATGCCGTCGGATTAGACGATCCATTAGCTGTGTGCGGGCCGGGAAAATAATCCTATGATGATGAATTTTCACTCCTCAGCCTCACACCCCAAATGGCTCAGATGGTTGGAGCCAATTGGGACGGGTGGAGGGAGAATTTAAGCCGTCCAAATTGCCATTCTTCACCATGCATGATCAGCAATGTGCAACCGATGGGAGAAGTGTGTCTCTCATCATAAATTAGCCAAACTCACACCGCTCCTCGAAGCGATTCTCGATCGATGCTCCACTTCCAAGACACGGAGCACGATTAACTGTGATCTATGCTTGCCGGGGAACAAGTGTTTTAACCAGCGTGTCAGCGAGGGAGTGTATTTATTATGCTTTTATTACTACCACTTTCACCACGCAGCGCCGCCACGATGGGATGCGGGAGCACATGTTCGATCGCGTCTCTTTGAACAAACCCCTGTCTCCCGGGCTACTAGATGCACGCGTGACGTTTCAGCGCGATGCGTATGACACGTGGTGGCGGTATCGTGGAGTGGTGTGAATCTTGCGCCGTGTCTCGGGCGCTTCCCCATTCCCCGCGTGCGCCTTAATGATGGTAAATTAAGCGCAATGCACTGATGCGCGTCGTTCTTTATGCGTCGTTCTGCATAAGAACGCAAGGGCGGCCTGTTGCCTTGAGCGTGAGGAGCCTGTCTCGAGGAGATGTAGCTTCGTGCATGGGAAAATGCGCCCTGGCTCAGAAGAATAAGAGTGTGGCCACCGTCGCGCATGAGGGTGTCATCGAATGTAATGGTTTAAATTAATGCCATTAGATATGTTTCGTGTAATTGAAGAAGGCTTGCATGAGGGGAGTGGACCGGCATGGAGCTCCCATCGTACTAATAACGCTTGGAAGCACTAATAAATCGTCCCCACTCTTTGAATGGGTGGGGGGGGGGGTAAGCGACGCCTGCAAACAAAGGGTGGAGAGAAAAGTCGTGAAAGCGCGTAATAAATAAGCTACTAATTTCGATTAGTCAGTGTCACGTTAGTAAACGCCTGCGGTTATGCAATGCAATGCGCATTTCCCCCCCGTTTAGTGCCCCACTGGCGGGTGCATCGATCACTAATGCAATGCCGACAAACTGTTTGCCAATTTGGGTCGATAATTTATCGCTGAATTGATACTGATTGAAGCTGAGGCTGAAGGCTGGTGAGGCATCTTTCGATGTTGCTTCGCCGTTCGATGCTTAATTTATAATTAATTTCCCGCCTCCGATGCTGCACCCAGGCGCCATTTTGTGCCGGCAATATTAATTCCCTGTGCAAACAAACCGACCCATTCCACCCAACCCCATTCCCACTCCTCAGGGAGGAGAGAAAGAAGAATGCACTTGCCATAATTGGCAAAAAGGTTGGCCTCCCCACACAGAGGCTTCGTGATGGCTTCGAGGGGAGGGCATCCTGTGTGTTTGTGTGCGATTGTGGTAGGCATTTGTCAGTGTACAGGCACGCGTGCGCGCCCAGACTCAGCTCCGAAGTTTCTCCAAAAACGGGGAGAAGAAAAAAAACGGACACCAAAATCTCACGCCACGCCCAACTGGCCAAAAGTAAATCTTTGTGCCGGGCCGGTCCCGCCCGATGCACATTTATCCATCAATTATCATCAATCGATAAACGTTGCGTGTGCGTGTGTGTGTATTCATTCGCCTGGCGGACTTGGTCTCGGGGTCCACCTTTTTGAATATACTCTTTTTTTGGTTGCTGTTCCTGCTGTGGTGTTGTTGCCGATGTTGGTTGCGGTTGGCTGAATTCAACCAATAAAAGATAGCGCACTTTATTAATTTCATTGGCTTGATGG